>NW_027452668.1:0-42500 GCF_964194025.1 Convolutriloba macropyga | reverse complement strand
GTCGCTGGATCAAATATTACGGTGACAACGTGGAAGACGCAAAGGGCTCGCAGGGTATAAAATTGGTTGACGCTGTCAGAACTGGCAATTCTGGTTGGTAAAAATTATTTTGCCTTGCATTGAAATTAACCAGCATTGCCGAATCTGTCAGATTTGGCAATGCTGGTTGGTAAAAACTATTTTTGCCCTGCATTAGGTTGACGCTGTCCGATTTGGCAATGCTGGTTGGTAAAAACTATTTTGCCTTGCATTGTGAATTTTGAATTTAAATTAGCTTGCAAATTAATGAAGCAACCAGAGTTGATTAAGCTGAACTTGAAATTGATTAAGCTGAACATGACATATAAATTATTCTTTAGATGATGCGGAGCGAAGTCGCTGGATCAAATATTACGGTGACAACGTGGAAGACGCAAATGGTTCACAGGGTATAAATTTGGTTGACGCTGTCAGATTTGGCAATGCTGGTTGGTAAAAATAAATTTGCCTTGCATTGGGAATAATGAATTTAAACTAGCTTGCAAATTAATGAAGCAACCAGAATTGATTAAGCTGAACAAGACAGATAAAATATTCTTTAGATGATGCGGAGCGAAGTCGCTGGATCAAATATTACGGTGACAGCGTGGAAGACGCAAAGGGCTCACAGGGTATAAATTTGGTTGACGCTGTCAGATTTGGCAATGCTGGTTGGTAAAAATAATTTTGCCTTGCATTGAGAATAGTGAATTTAAACTAGCTTGCAAATTAATGAAGCAACCAGAATTGATTAAGCTGAACAAGACAGATAAAATATTCTTTAGATGATGCGGAGCGAAGTCGCTGGATCAAATATTACGGTGACAACGTGGAAGACGCAAAGGGTTCACAGGGTATAAATTTGGTTGACGCTGTCAGATTTGGCAATGCTGGTTGGTAAAAATTGTTTTGCTTTGCTTGTGATTAATGAATTTAAATTAGCTCGCAAATTAATGAAGCAACCAGAATTGATTAAGCTGAACAAGACAGATAAAATATTCTTTAGATGATGCGGAGCGAAGTCGCTGGATCAAATATTACGGTGACAACGTGGAAGACGCAAAGGGTTCACAGGGTATAAATTTGGTTGACGCTGTCAGATTTGGCAATGCTGGTTGGTAAAAATTGTTTTGCTTTGCTTGTGATTAATGAAATTAAATTAGCTCGCAAATTAATGAAGCAACCAGAATTGATTAAGCTGAACAAGACATATAAAATATTCCTTAGATGATGCGGAGCGAAGTCGCTGGATCAAATATTACGGTGACAACGTGGAAGACGCAAAGGGTTCACAGGGTATAAATTTGGTTGACGCTGTCAGATTTGGCAATGCTGGTTGGTAAAATTAATTTTGCCTTGCATTGAGAATAGTGAATTTAAACTAGCTTGCAAATTAATGAAGCAACCAGAATTGATTCAGCTGATATTGAAATTGATTAAGCTGAACAAGACATATAAAATACTCTTTAGATGATGCAGAGCGAAGTCGCTGGATCAAATATTACGGTGACAGCGTGGAAGACGCAAAGGGCTCACAGGGTATAAATTTGGTTGACGCTGTCAGATTTGGCAATGCTGGTTGGTAAAAATTGTTTTGCTTTGCTTGTGGTTAATGAATTTAAATTAGCTTGCAAATTAATGAAGCAAACAGAATTGGTTAAGCTGAACAAGACATATAAAATATTCTTTAGATGATGCGGAGCGAAGTCGCTGGATCAAATATTACGGTGACAACGTGGAAGACGCAAAGGGATCACAGGGTATAAATTTGGTTGACGCTGTCAGATTTGGCAATGCTGGTTGGTAAAAATTGTTTTGCTTTGCTTGTGATTAATGAATTTAAATTAGCTCGCAAATTAATGAAGCAACCAGAATTGATTAAGCTGAACAAGACATATAAAATATTCCTTAGATGATGCGGAGCGAAGTCGCTGGATCAAATATTACGGTGACAACGTGGAAGACGCAAAGGGTTCACAGGGTATAAATTTGGTTGACGCTGTCAGATTTGGCAATGCTGGTTGGTAAAATTAATTTTGCCTTGCATTGAGAATAGTGAATTTAAACTAGCTTGCAAATTAATGAAGCAACCAGAATTGATTCAGCTGATATTGAAATTGATTAAGCTGAACAAGACATATAAAATACTCTTTAGATGATGCGGAGCGAAGTCGCTGGATCAAATATTACGGTGACAGCGTGGAAGACGCAAAGGGCTCACAGGGTATAAATTTGGTTGACGCTGTCAGATTTGGCAATGCTGGTTGGTAAAAATTGTTTTGCTTTGCTTGTGGTTAATGAATTTAAATTAGCTTGCAAATTAATGAAGCAAACAGAATTGGTTAAGCTGAACAAGACATATAAAATATTCTTTAGATGATGCGGAGCGAAGTCGCTGGATCAAATATTACGGTGACAACGTGGAAGACGCAAAGGGATCACAGGGTATAAATTTGGTTGACGCTGTCAGATTTGGCAATGCTGGTTGGTAAAAATTGTTTTGCTTTGCTTGTGATTAATGAATTTAAATTAGCTCGCAAATTAATGAAGCAACCGGAATTGATTAAGCTGAACAAGACATATAAAATATTCTTTAGACGATGCGGAGCGAAGTCGCTGGATCAAATATTACGGTGACAACGTGGAAGACGCAAAGGGCTCACAGGGTATAAATTTGGTTGACGCTGTCAGATTTGGCAATGCTGGTTGGTAAAAATAATTTTGCCTTGCATTGGGAATAATGAATTTGAATTAGCTTGCAAATTAATGAATCAACCAGAATTGTTTCAGCTGATATTGAAATTGATTAAGCTGAACAAGACATATAAAATATTCTTTAGATGATGCGGAGCGAAGTCGCTGGATCAAATATTACGGTGACAACGTGGAAGACGCAAAGGGTTCACAGGGTATAAATTTGGTTGACGCTGTCAGATTTGGCAATGCTGGTTGGTAAAAATAATTTTGCCCTGCATTGGGAATAATGAGTTTAAACTAGCTTGCAAATTAATGAAGCAACCAGAATTGATTCAGCTGATATTGAAATTGATTAAGCTGAACAAGACATATAAAATATTCTTTAGATGATTCGGAGCGAAGTCGATGGATCAAATATTACGGTGACATCGTGGAAGACGCAAAGGGTTCACAGGGTATAAAATTGGTTGACGCTGTCAGATTTGGCAATGCTGGTTGGTAAAAATGATTTTGCCTTGCATTGGGAATATTGAATTTAAATTAGCTCGCAAATTAATGAAGCAACCAGAATTGATTAAGCTGAACTTGAAATTGAGTAAGCTGAACAAGACAGATAAAATATTCTTTAGATGATGCGGAGCGAAGTCGCTGGATCAAATATTACGGTGACAGCGTGGAAGACGCAAAGGGCTCACAGGGTATAAATTTGGTTGACGCTGTCAGATTTGGCAATGCTGGTTGGTAAAAATTCTTTTGCTTTGCTTTTGATTAATGAATTTAAATTAGCTCGCAAATTAATGAAGCAACCAGAATTGATTAAGTTGAGCTTGAAATTGATTAAGCTGAACAAGACAGATAAAATATTCTTTAGATGATGCGGAGCGAAGTCGCTGGATCAAATATTACGGTGACAGCGTGGAAAACGCAAAGGGCTCACAGGGTATAAATTTGGTTGACGCTGTCAGATTTGGCAATGCTGGTTGGTAAAAATTGTTTTGTCTTGCATTATGAATAATGAATTGAAATTAGCTTGCAAATTAATGAAGCAACCAGAATTGATTAAGCTGAAATCGAAATTGATTAAGCTGAACAAGACATATAAAATATACTTTAGATGATGCGGAGCGAAGTCGCTGGATCAAATATTACGGTGACAACGTGGAAGACGCAAAGGGTTCACAGGGTATAAATTTGGTTGACGCTGTCAGATTTGGCAATGCTGGTTGGTAAAAATTGTTTTGCTTTGCTTGTGATTAATGAATTTAATTTAGCTCGCAAATTAGTGAAGCAACCAGAATTGATTAAGCTGAACTTGAAACTGATTAAGTTGTACAAGACAGATAAAATAATCTTTAGATGATGCGGAGCGAAGTCGCTGGATCAAATATTACGGTGACAGCGTGGAAGATGCAAAGGGCTCACAGGGTATAAATTTGGTTGACGCTGTCAGATTTGGCAATGCTGGTTGGTAAAAATTGTTTTGCCTTGCATTGTGAATAATGAATTGAAATTAGCTTGCAAATTAATGAAGCAACCAGAATTGATTCAGCTGATATTGAAAATGATTGAGCTGGACAAGACAGATAAAGTATTCTTTAGATGATGCGGAGCGAAGTCGCTGGATCAAATATTACGGTGACAGCGTGGAAGACGCAAAGGGCTCACAGGGTATAAATTTGGTTGACGCTGTCAGATTTGGCAATGCTGGTAGGTAAAAATTGTTTTGCCCTGCATTGTGAATAATGAATTGAAATTAGCTCGCAAATTAATGAAGCAACCGGAATTGATTAAGCTGAAACTGAAATTGATTAAGCTGAACAAGACAGATAAAATATTCTTTAGATGATGCGGAGCGAAGTCGCTGGATCAAATATTACGGTGACAGCGTGGAAGACGCAAAGGGCTCACAGGGTATAAATTTGGTTGACGCTGTCAGATTTGGCAATGCTGGTTGGTAAAAATTGTTTAGCCTTGCATTGAGAATAATGAATTGAAATTAGCTTGCAAATTATTGAAGCAACCAGAATTGATTAAGCTGAAATTGAAATTGATTAAGCTGAACAAGACATATAAAATATTCTTTAGATGATGCGGAGCGAAGTCGCTGGATCAAATATTACGGTGACAGCGTGGAAGACGCAAAGGGCTCACAGGGTATAAATTTGGTTGACGCTGTCAGATTTGGCAATGCTGGTTGGTAAAAATTGTTTTGCCTTGCATTGTGAATAATGAATTGAAATAAGCTTGCAAATTAATGAAGCAACCGGAATTGATTAAGCTGAAATTGAAATTGATTAAGCTGAACAAGACATATAAAATATTCTTTAGATGATGCGGAGCGAAGTCGCTGGATCAAATATTACGGTGACAACGTGGAAGACGCAAAGGGTTCACAGGGTATAAATTTGGTTGACGCTGTCAGATTTGGCAATGCTGGTTGGTAAAAATTGATTTGCTTTGCTTGTGATTAATGAATTTAAATTAGCTCGCAAATTAATGAAGCAACCAGAATTGATTAAGTTGAACTTGAAACCGATTAAGCTGAACAAGACAGATAAAATATTCTTTAGATGATGCGGAGCGAAGTCGCTGGATCAAATATTATGGTGACAGCGTGGAAGACGCAAAGGGCTCACAGGGTATAAACTTGGTTGACGCTGTCAGATTTGGCAATGCTGGTTGGTAAAAATTGTTTTGCCTTGCATTGTGAATAATGAATTGAAATTAGCTTGTAAATTAAAGAAGCAACCAGAATTGATTCAGCTGATATTGAAAATGACTAAGCTGAACAAGACAGATAAAATATTCTTTAGATGATGCGGAGCGAAGTCGCTGGATCAAATATTACGGTGACAGCGTGGAAGACGCAAAGGGCTCACAGGGTATAAATTTGGTTGACGCTGTCAGATTTGGCAATGCTGGTTGGTAAAAATTGTTTTGCCTTGCATTGTGAATAATGAATTGAAATTAGCTTGCAAATTAATGAAGCAACCAGAATTGATTAAGCTGAAATTGAAATTGATTAAGCTGAACAAGACAGATAAAATATTCTTTAGATGATGCGGAGCGAAGTCGCTGGATCAAATATTATGGTGACAGCGTGGAAGACGCAAAGGGCTCACAGGGTATAAACTTGATTGACGCTGTCAGATTTGGCAATGCTGGTTGGTAAAAATTGTTTTGCCTTGCATTGTGAATAATGAATTGAAATTAGCTTGTAAATTAAAGAAGCAACCAGAATTGATTCAGCTGATATTGAAAATGACTAAGCTGAACAAGACAGATAAAATATTCTTTAGATGATGCGGAGCGAAGTCGCTGGATCAAATATTACGGTGACAGCGTGGAAGACGCAAAGGGCTCACAGGGTATAAATTTGGTTGACGCTGTCAGATTTGGCAATGCTGGTTGGTAAAAATTGTTTTGCCTTGCATTGTGAATAATGAATTGAAATTAGCTTGCAAATTAATGAAGCAACCAGAATTGATTAAGCTGAAATTGAAATTGATTAAGCTGAACAAGACAGATAAAATATTCTTTAGATGATGCGGAGCGAAGTCGCTGGATCAAATATTACGGTGACAGCGTGGAAGACGCAAAGGGCTCACAGGGTATAAATTTGGTTGACGCTGTCAGATTTGGCAATGCTGGTTGGTAAAAATTGTTTAGCCTTGCATTGAGAATAATGAATTGAAATTAGCTTGCAAATTATTGAAGCAACCAGAATTGATTAAGCTGAAATTGAAATTGATTAAGCTGAACAAGACATATAAAATATTCTTTAGATGATGCGGAGCGAAGTCGCTGGATCAAATATTACGGTGACAACGTGGAAGACGCAAAGGGTTCACAGGGTATAAATTTGGTTGACGCTGTCAGATTTGGCAATACTGGTTGGTAAAAATTGTTTTGCTTTGCTTGTGATTAATGAATTTAATTTAGCTCGCAAATTAGTGAAGCAACCAGAATTGATTAAGCTGAACTTGAAACTGATTAAGTTGTACAAGACAGATAAAATAATCTTTAGATGATGCGGAGCGAAGTCGCTGGATCAAATATTACGGTGACAGCGTGGAAGATGCAAAGGGCTCACAGGGTATAAATTTGGTTGACGCTGTCAGATTTGGCAATGCTGGTTGGTAAAAATTGTTTTGCCTTGCATTGTGAATAATGAATTGAAATTAGCTTGCAAATTAAAGAAGCAACCAGAATTGATTCAGCTGATATTGAAAATGACTAAGCTGAACAAGACAGATAAAATATTCTTTAGATGATGCGGAGCGAAGTCGCTGGATCAAATATTACGGTGACAGCGTGGAAGACGCAAAGGGCTCACAGGGTATAAATTTGGTTGACGCTGTCAGATTTGGCAATGCTGGTTGGTAAAAATTGTTTTACCTTGCATTGTGAATAATGAATTGAAAATAGCTTGCAAATTAATGAAGCAACCAGAATTGATTAAGCTGAAATTGAAATTGATTAAGCTGAACAAGACAGATAAAATATTCTTTAGATGATGCGGAGCGAAGTCGCTGGATCAAATATTACGGTGACAGCGTGGAAGACGCAAAGGGCTCACAGGGTATAAATTTGGTTGACGCTGTCAGATTTGGCAATGCTGGTTGGTAAAAATTGTTTTGCCTTGCATTGTGAATAATGAATTGAAATTAGCTTGCAAATTGATGAAGCAACCAGAACTGATCAAGCTGAAAATGAAATTGATTTAGCTGAACAACACAGATGAAATATTCTTTAGATGATGCGGAGCGAAGTCGCTGGATCAAATATTACGGTGACAGCGTGGAAGACGCAAAGGGCTCACAGGGTATAGATTTGGTTGACGCTGTCAGATTTGGCAATGCTGGTTGGTAAAAACTATTTTGCCTTGCATTGTGATTAATGAATTTAAAATAGCTTGCGAATTTTTGAAGCAACCAGAACTGATTAAGCTGAAAATGAAATTGATTGAGCTGAAAAACACAGATGAAATATTCTTTAGATGATGCGGAGCGAAGTCGCTGGATCAAATATTACGGTGACAGCGTGGAAGACGCAAAAGGCTCACAGGGTATAAATTTGGTTGACGCTGTACGATTTGGCAATGCTGGTTGGTAAAAATTATTTTGCCTTGCATTGTGAATTTTGAAATTAAAATAGCTTGCAAAGTAATGAAGTAACCAGAATAGATTAAGCTGAACTTGAAATTTATTAAGCTGAACGAGACAGATAAAATTATCTTTAGATGATGCGGAGCGAAGTCGCTGGATCAAATACTACGGTGACAGCGTGGAAGACGCAAAGGGCTCACAGGGTCTAGATTTGGTTGACGCTGTCAGATTTGGCAATGCTGGTTGGTAAAAATTACTTTGCTTTGCATTGTGATTAAAGAATTTAAAATAGCTTGCGAATTTTTGAAGCAACCAGAATTGATTAAGCTGAAAATGAAATTGATTAAGCTGAAAAACACAGATGAAATATTCTTTAGATGATGCGGAGCGAAGTCGCTGGATCAAAAACTACGGTGACAGCGTGGAAGACGCAAAGGGCTCACAGGGTATAAATTTGGTTGACGCTGTCAGATTTGGCAATGCTGGTAGGTAAAAATTATTCTGCCTTGCATTGTGATTATTGAATTTGAAATAGCTTGCGAATTTTTGAAGCAACCAGAATTGATTAAGCTGAGAATTAAATCGATTAAGCTGAAAAACACAGATGAAATATTCTTTAGATGATGCGGAGCGAAGTCGCTGGATCAAATATTACGGTGACAGCGTGGAAGACGCAAAAGGGTCACATGGTATAGATTTGGTTGACGCTGTCAGATTCGGCAATGCTGGTTGGTAAAAACTATTTTGCCTTGCATTGTGATTAATGAATTTAAAATAGCTTGCGAATTTTTGAAGCAACCAGAACTGATTAAGCTGGAAATGAAATTGATTAAGCTGAAAAACACAGATGAAATATTCTTTAGATGATGCGGAGCGAAGTCGCTGGATCAAATATTACGGTGACAGCGTGGAAGACGCAAAGGGCTCACAGGGTATAAATTTGGTTGACGCTGTCCGATTTGGCAATGCTGGTTGGTAAAAATTATTTTGCCTTGCATTGTGAATTTTGAATTTAAATTAGCTTGCAAATTATTGAAGTAACCAGAATAGATTAAGCTGAACAAGACAGATAAAATTATCTTTAGATGATGCTGAGCGAAGTCGCTGGATCAAATATTACGGTGACAGCGTGGAACACGCAAAGGGCTCACAGGGTATAAATTTGGTTGACGCTGTCCGATTTGGCAATGCTGGTTGGTAAAAATTATTTTGCCTTGCATTGTGAATTTTGAATTTAAATTAGCTTGCAAATTATTGAAGTAACCAGAATAGATTAAGCTGAACAAGACAGATAAAATTATCTTTAGATGATGCGGAGCGAAGTCGCTGGATCAAATATTACGGTGACAGCGTGGAAGACGCAAAAGGCTCACAGGGTATAGATTTGGTTGACGCTGTCAGATTTGGCAATGCTGGTTGGTAAAAATTATTTTGCCTTGCATTGTGATTAATGAAATTAAAATAGCTTGCGAATTTTTGAAGCAACCAGAACTGATTAAGCTGAAAATGAAATTGATTAAGCTGAAAAACACAGATGAAATATTCTTCAGATGATGCGGAGCGAAGTCGCTGGATCAAATATTACGGTGACAGCGTGGAAGACGCAAAGGTCTCACAGGGTATAAAATTGGTTGACGCTGTCAGATTTGGCAATGCTGGTTGGTAAAAGTTGTTTTGCCTTGCATTGTGAATAATGAACTGAAATTAGCTTGCAAATTAATGAAGCAACCAGAACTGATTAAGCTGAAAATGAAATTGATTAAGCTGAACAACACAGATGAAATATTCTTTAGATGATGCGGAGCGAAGTCGCTGGATCAAATATTACGGTGACAGCGTGGAAGACGCAAAGGGCTCACAGGGTATAGATTTGGTTGACGCTGTCAGATTTGGCAATGCTGGTTGGTAAAAATTATTTTGCCTTGCATTGTGATTAATGAATTTAAAATAGCTTGCGAATTTTTGAAGCAACCAGAATTGATTAAGCTGAACTTGAAATTGATTAGGCTGAACAACACAGATAAAATACTCTTTAGATGATGCGGAGCGAAGTCGCTGGATCAAATATTACGGTGACAACGTGGAGGACGCAAAGGGCTCACAGGGAATAAATTTGGTTGACGCTGTCAGAACTGGCAATGCTGGTTAGTAAAAAAGATTTTGCCTGGCATTGGGATTTAAGAATTTGAATTAGCTTGCAAATTAATGAAGCAACGAGAATTGATTAAGCTGAACTTGAAAATGATTAAGCTGAACAAGACAGATAAAAATTTTTTTAGATGATACGGAGCGAAGTCGCTGGATCAAATATTACGGTGACAACGTGGAGGACGCAAAGGGCTCACAGGGAATAAATTTGGTTGACGCTGTCAGAACTGGCAATGCTGGTTGGTAAAAAAATACTTTGCCTGGCATTGAGATTAATGGTTTCAAAATATTTTGCAGTATTAATAGGGCAACCAGAATTGGTTAAGCTGAGCCTTTTTGATCTTATCCAATTCGAATACTTCAGTTGAATACTCCAGAACAAGACAGATAAAATGTTTATTAGATGATGCGGAGCGAAGCCGCTGGATCAATAAATTTTGCCTTTCATTCTGAATAATTATATTAAACTAAACTGCAATATCAGTAGGGCAAACAGTGTCGATTAAGCTGAACCTCCCTGATCCCATCAAAGTGAACTGTGTCAGCTGTCCAAATTCAAACAGATAAAATGTTTTTCAGATGATGAAGAGCGGAGCCGAATCACCAATTTTTTTGATCATTCTCTGAGAGACAACCTGGGCGCTCAAAGTACAGAGTACCTTGATGCTTGACTTTAGTGGATAGTTGCTTGCATGTGACCCATCAAGAAAGCTTAGCTAATATTCTCGCAACACAACAACTGGGAACAAATCAATTCAACAACATCAAATTAAACTGCGACAACATAATTAATTTAAAACTTGTTGTGTAATATTTCAATTCTGAAATACAATCAACAGACAAACAAGCAACTCATATAGGAAATATAAGATTCAACTGCGAATATTTTTTATTTGTTAATAACTGAGGGCTTAGAAAAATAATTAGATATTAATAGTCTAGAGATTATAGCTGATTCATAGGTATTATTTAGCGCTGGTAATGATCTTGGTTTGGAATCCAAAAACTCAACCAGTTTGATTGATTTCAGAGTAACTTTTTGGACAAAGAAGCAAATACAGCAATTTTTGTTTTCTAATATAACTTTTGCCCTGCTACAGTGCATAAAATGGTTAACAGGTCAGAAAGTGCAAACTGAGAATTTGTCAAACGAAATATTTGTTGTTAAGGTTTGTTGGGTTCAGGACGAGCTTTATTAAAAAAAAAACAACTTTAGAAGCTTTCAATGCAAGGAACTTGAAATTGAGCAAACACCAGACCACAAAAGTGTTTTGTAAAACTTAGTCCTTCCGCATGCCAAAAATGATATAGCAGACAAGTTTTGTCATGGCTAGGAAGAATCATTTGAAGTTGGCAAGGCAGTCTTGTCAATTTTTACGTCCCATCAATTTTTCAAATTTTGAAGAATTTTTAACTTATCAAAGCGTTCTTGACTCATTGTCAAAATACTATTCCGAAAACGGTAAAAGAAATGAATGGAAATGGAGTAATGAGTCAATGGGAATAGTCACAAACATACAAACTTAGAATATTGGAGAGGTGTGGATTTGTGAGATTTTCAATTCGTGTCATAAGCGGTTATGTGGTAAGAAATTGCTGTCTTGCCTCATCAGATGGTGGAGATAAACTCCTTCATTTTTCTTAGATGTATATTTTGTTCACCAGCTTGTTTGTGTGATTCTTGGAACCTTCTTACTGAGAATTTGTTCATATCTTTTTCCTCAGCTCAACGGAAAGAACATTTCAGTACTGAAACAGATGTAAATCTAGAAAATGTAACAATTTTTTAACAGTTTTGGGATTCCGTTCACGTCAACATTTTTACTGATCAGTTTCTTTTCAGAGTTTAATTTTTCTTCTGATTTATCCTGGATTTGAACTGTTTATAAATACTATCATGCAATTATCTGCCTAAACAAAACTTTGCATAACCCTTGCTAGGCTAAAACCATTCTGTATTGAATCTGTTTTAGCTCTTATTGTAAGCCTAATATTCACGGCTTTCAACCTGTTTAAGCTCTGATTGTCAGCCTTAAATACACTGACTTTAATTTGATTGACCGCTGATTGTGCGTCACACCGCAAGCTTAATCGCAACATAATACATCACGCCAGATGCATTTTAACACCATACTAAAGCACGCCACGGCCTATTCCGACCAAACCATAAACATATTCACATCACACTTAATCACAACACAGACATATTCACGTGTTACTACATCGCACAACAGGCATATTCAAAGCATACTAAATTACACTACTGCTCATTGAAAAGACATTGCAGTAAATATAGACATCGAAAAGGAGCAAATTCAGCAGAAGTACGAGATACTTTGTGAATAGTAGCAGAATGCAAGTATACAACGGAAACTAAATACATTTCAAAGCATCAGCAGGAAGATTGATCAATAATGGCTAAATGAAGAGAACACAAAGTTGGTAATAAGAAATTTGAAGTTCAATCTTAGCTGACGTCTTTGCTGAATTGGTCCCCTAGTTAGGTCAAATAGAAGTGACTTGAATAATGTCAAATTATATGAACATTCGCAAGGATTGAAACAAATTCAGAAGTAAAGAGTCTCAGTTCAACTACATTTCATTTCTAAATGCTCATTGCAGTCTCATTCCATAGGTGGCGCAAAAGTAAAGACTCGAAGAATGCAAAACGTAACAAAATGCAATGGATTGAGTTATAGTTGCTTGCAAATGACTCATCAAAAAAGCTTAGCTAACACTCCAACAGGGAACAAATCAATTCAACAACATCAAATTAAACTGCGACAACATAATTATTTCAAAACTTGTTGATTAAAAATTCAATTCTGAAGTTCAATCAACAGACAAATAAGCAATTCATATCACAAATAAAGATTCGACTGCAAACATTTCTTATTTGTTAATAACTGAGGGTTGACAAAAATAATTAGATATTGAGAGCTTAGAGATTATAGCTGATTCATAGGTATCATTTAGTGCTGTTCATGTTCTTGGTTTCGAACCCAACAACCCAACTAGTTTGGTTGATTTCAGAAAAAATTTTTCGACAAAGAAGCAAATACGGCAATTTTTGGTTTCTAAAAGAAACTTTTTGCCCTGCTACAGTGCATAAAATGATTAAAAGGTCAGAAAGTGCAAACTGAGAAATTGTTGAACTAATTATTGGTTGCAAGGGTTTGTTGTGTTTAGGACGAGCTTTATTTAAAGAAATAACTTACGAAGCTCTCGATGCACGGAGCTTGAAATAGAGCAAAAACGGGACCATAAAAGTTCTTTGTAGAAATTACTACTTCCGCATGCCATTAATGATATAACATACAAAATGTATTCAAGATTAGTGAGAACGGTTTTAAGTTGGCAAGGCAGTCTTGTCAATTTTTATGTCCCATCACTTCTTCATGATTCGAAGAAATTCTATCTTATCCCAGTGTACTTGACTCATTGCCAAAAAATTATTCCAAAACGGCAGAAGAAATGAGTGGAAATGGAGTAATGAAACAATGGGAATAGTCACAAATATACATACTTAGAATATTGGAAAGGTGTAGATTTCTGAGTTTTATAAGTTTGTGCCATGAACGGTTATAGGATAAGAAATTTCTGTCTTGCATCTTCAGATGATGGAGATAAACTCCTTCATTTTTGTATTTGTACATTTTGTTCACCAACTTGTTTGTGTGATTCTTGGGTACTTTCTCACTGAGAAGTTCTTGCTCACCCCTTTTCCCCAGCTCAACGGACAGAAAATTTCAGTACTGAAACAGATGTAAATCTAGTAAATTTAGCAATTTTTTAACAGTTCTGGGATTCCGTTCACGTCAAAATTTATACTGATCAGCAGAGTTTAATTGTTCTTCTGATTTATCCTGGATTTGAACTGTTTATAAATACTATCATGCAAAAATCTGCCTGAACAAAACTACGAGATTTCCGTATCTCCTAATAGGATGTCCACGGGTTAACTCATTTTCGTCGCCCTCCAAATACAATTGAATAGGTGCAAAAATACAAAAATCGCTCGTTTTTCTAACATGTGAGTCCCTGACAACAAATACAGAGAAAAATTAGAACAAAAAATGATAAACTTAGTGATAAATGTTCTCCCGGTTAGAAGACCTCTTCATTTGGGTGAAGTCTGCCAGAAAATGCACCTTTTTGTTTGAGTGTATTTCTGGCTTCGAGATTTGAAAACACTTTTAACTCGCCCCTGTGTGGAAACATCTCATAAAAATCTGATGTTGGTGGGATCGTTATAAAAAATTTTTTAGCTACTCATTTTCTAACGAGCCTTCTTCTCCATTTGGCTGAAGTGTGCTAGACAAAACGTACATCGCTGTTTGACTGTACCTCTTGAACGGACGTTAAACAAGAACATGGGCTAACGATGTGAATGGAAATATCAAACTCACGATATGGTTGGGAATATTACAAAAAATTAAGCTTTGAGTTGTTATTTTTCTAACACTTTTTAAATACCCATTTTTTAACAATTGATTTTTTCCACGAAATGAAGAAAATGAAAATTGTAACCAGAAATGGCTATAAGGTAAGCAGTTGCTGGCTTTCCTCTTCAGATGGTGAACAAAAACTCCTTCTTTTTGTGTATGTACAATACAATCGCCAGTTTATTTGTGTGATCCTTGAGAGTTTTTCTCATTGACAAATTGCGCAGCCCATGTTCTCGGCCGACCGCCAAGATTACTTCAATGCCGAATCACTCTCAACCCAAAAAGTTTACATAGTTACCGTTTACTCCTACAAATTCCTCTCATGTCGAAATATACAATGATTAGACTCTTTTTCCAAGAAAATTTAACAATTTTTTAACAGTTCCGGGATTCCGTTCACGCCAAAACTTATACTGATCAGTTTTTTTTTCAGAGTTTATTTATTCTTCTGATTTATCCTGGTTCTGAACTGTTCATAAATACCATCATGCAATTATCTTCCTAAACAAAACTTTGAACAACCCTTGCTAGGCTAAAACCATTCTGTTTTGAATCTGTTTTAGCTCTGATGGTAAGCCTAATGTTCACGGTTTTCAACCTATTTAAGCTCTGATTGTCAGCCTAGAATACTCTGATTTTAACTTATTTCAATGCTGATTGTGCATCACACCACAGACTTAATCGCATCATGACACATCACGCCACATGCATAATCAAACCATACTAAACCACGCCATGGCTTATTCCGACCAAACCACATGCATATTCAAACCATACTAAGCTACGCCACGGCTTATTCCGACCAAACCATAAACAAATTTACATGGCACTTAATCACAACACCGGCATATCCACATCTTACTACATCGCGCAACAGGCATTTTCAAAGTATACTAAATTACACTACTGCTCATTGAAAAGACAATGCAGGAAATATAAACATCGAAAAGGAGCAAACTCAGCAGATGTACGAGATACTTTGTGAATAGCGGCAGAACGCAAGTATGAAACAAATTCATAAATAAAGAGTCTCAGTTCAACCACATTTCAATTCTATATGCTCATTGCTGTCTATGGCTCATAGTTGGCGCAAAAAATAAAGACTCAAAGAACGCAAAATATAACGACATGGAATGGATAAATTTAAAGACCTAAGTACAGAGTTTCAATTCAACCTCATTTACCTTCTATTTTTCCATTCCTGAATTAGGATTAATTTGGTAGCAAAATTTGGCCTTTTTGCGCGCTGACGCCAAGCGATTTGTTCTCGTTAGAACTTACAAACAATGAATATCGTCCCATTTTTTGCAAAACTTTTGAAGATTGAACAGTGATAAGGCTGATCTCATCAGAAAAACGGGACTTACTTTTTAAGTGTTTTCACAATTAGCTTTTCCACCAAAAGCAACAGTTAGCGTCTGAGACTTCCGTATTTCCTAATAGGATGTCCACGGGTTAACTCATTTTTGTCGCCCTCCAAATACAATTGAATGGGTGCAAAAATATAAAAGTTGCTCGTTTTTCTAACATGTGAGTCCCTGACAACAAATACAGAGAAAAATTAGAACAAAAAATGATAAACTTAGTGATAAATGTTCTCCCGGTTAGAAGACCTCTTCAATTGGGTGAAGTCTGCAAGAAAAAGTACCTTTTTGTTTGAGTGTTTTTCTTGCTTCGTGATTTGAAAACATTTTTAACACGCCCTTGAGTGGAAACATCTCATAAAAACCTGATGTTGGTGAGAACGTTATAAAAAAATTTTTAGCTAATCATTTTCTAACGAGCCACCTTCGCCATTTGGCTGAATTGTGCTAGACAAAACGTACATCGCTGTTTGACTGTACCTCTTGAACGGACGTTAAACAAGAACATGGGCTAACGATGAGAATGGAAATATCAAACTCACGATATGGGTGGGAATATTACAAAAAATTAAGCTTTGAGTTATTTTTCTAACATTTTTTACATACCCATTTTTTAACTATTGATTTTTTCCACGAAATGAAAAAAAAAAGAAAATTGTAACAAGAAAAGGTTATAAGGTAAGCGGTCGCTAGTTTTCCTCTTCAGATGGTGAACAAAAATTCCTTCTTTTTTGTGTATGTACAATACTCTCCTTTCGATGTTAACTGCTCTATTGATTTAATTCTCTTTTTCTTTCTAGATTTAGAACCAGCACTTTCTATTTGTATTTCAAATTCAATCTTACTCCAGAGTACTCAATAGCTTCATGAATATTGAAAGCGTTTCCCTCCTCACTGTTATTGCTACTAATATTGGTTGCACTTTCTTCAGAAAAGTTTACAAAGTCTCCCTCTAATTCACTTTCAGTGTAACTGATCTATTGATAGAATCCCGGATCAGGAGGTGTGAAGAAATGTTGCTCATCTTGCTGAACAATGGTTCCCTCTGATAAGTCAAATGTAGCATTTGGGTTAGATTGGTCCCCTTCCTCACTTTGTTCTTCAATGTCCAGCAAACCCCATTCTTCATTCAGTGCTTTTTCCTGATACACCGCGTTCTCACGAATTCCTTTATGGCCACAAGGGAGTGAGTGTATTGAGTCAATGTAATATCGCTTGTCACAAAAGGCGGTCAGCGCTAGTTTGTTTGTCTCAATTGTGTAAATCTGGTGATTAATTCAACTGATTCTGTAGATTGGCGGTCTAATTAAGCCATGATCCCCCATCAAAACTGATTTAAAGACATCGTGAGTGAGTTGAGCATGGGCGTGTTTAGTGATTCCTTTAACAGACCTTTTCTGCTCATCTGTAAACAAATTAAAAAGGTATCCGTATCATGATTATGTTTTTGTGTTTCAAGTTTCAGACGTTTTTTCATGATATAGTTTTTCTTGTTTCGAAATGTCAAAATCTAAGCAACATTTTGATTTTTTGGAAAATTTTCCTTAGTCAATACATTGCTTAGGATATTTTAGATGCTATTCCATTTGAGAACGCAGAAGCATTCCATCCATCGTCCCTTCATCTCAGGTTTAGATTCCAAAATCACCATCTTGTTTTTGTCATCAAACAAATTGTTGTCCCACTAATAGTTTGAAAAGTCAAATTTCTCATGCAAATCGTTTGATTCCTTTAGATCTTCTTACAGGTCGGTTGTTCTTATTTCATAGGTCAACGAATCTGTGTCTGAGTATAATAACAAACAGTCAAAAGCTTCTTCATTGTGTTATAATGAAAATCAAACAAGTACATTTTTGATAAGTGCAGTATTGTTGCACCCAATATTGTTGGCTTGATCCAAAAATTTTTTGTATTTCCGCATTGTAACCGCGACCAGATCATTATTGAGAACTTTTAATTTTTTAACGTTAAACTTTTCTGTGTTCGTCCAAAATTCTTCTTCAGCATGAACCAGTGAAATTGAGTGATGATTTCTTTTACGTTTGCAACTTTTACCATAAGCACAGTTTAACATCAGCTTGAAAAAATTTTCTTCAAACTTATTAGATGCACGCTGGCGCATATCTGAGCTTAGATCAAAATAAGCCGATAACCATTTGCTCTGGGAAAACTTGAGACAACAATAAATTTTTATTACCCTTAGGCCTAGTGACACATAAAGATTCAGTGTAATATATGCAGTGTATATCGCTCCTGTGTAATCTAAAAATTTTGTAGCAGTTTTTTCACATTGAAATTGCCCTTCGGATTGATGTCATTCAAAAGTTCAAATTGATATTCACTCAACCAGAAAAGTTTGACTGACTCTTTTGTTGACGCCAATGGAAAGTCCTTGTGATCATCGTGTAAATCATCAGGATATCCAAGATCACACTCCAAGATGAAACCACTTGGACTTTCATCAGTGGTTTCGAGAATCGTTTGCAGGTTTGTTCTTGTGTCAGTCTCAAAATTTCCAAGAGGTTGTGGGAAATTCTTCATGATTCATTCATACAAGTTGTTCGCATCTGTCTTTACACCAAAACTATGCTTCTTGTATGGATTAAACTTGTTGAAAAGATATGAAATATTGGCGTCAAGAAGCAGCTTCGCAAGTCAAAAGCCACACCTCCTCGCATCAAGTTCTCCACAAAATCTAAAAGGTCTCTTTTTGTGAGTAATTCGAGTTCAAGTTCACAATTTTACAGGAATGCAACACCTGCAAGATTTGGTGCCGAAAAATATTGAACACAATCTAACCCATATGTTTGAAATTATAGAGTATGGATTTTTTTAAAAGCATCTGCTAGCTGCAAAGCATCTACTGTGAACTAAAGATCGTGATAGTCGCCCAAATTGAAGCAATCAAAGTTTCCAAAAAATTTTTGTTCTTTTTCCAATTCAGATTTTGTGATAGACGGTACATTGTTTTTACCTGACAATCAATTGATCCAACTGTTTAGAGGCGGAAGTGTTGATTCTTTGAATCGGTCAAGTTGTCTATACAAAAATAAGGATAAAAAACTTTGCAGTGTAACAAATTAATATCACTCGTCTGATAATCTTCAAAGTGCTTATCCAATATTCTAAAACTGTCGTCTGTCAGTGAATCGAACAATTTTTCTAACGAAGTGTTCATAAATCGAAATTAATCCAAAAATTGAAGATCCTCTTGAATTTGATTGAGCCTGAAATTTCGGCCTGTAAGCTCTTCTATAAAAAATTTAAGCTTTAAACTGATATATGTCTCATCTGTGTTCTCTATTATTGTAAACATGTTCCTGGAGTGACAATTGTGTGATGCATTGCATAGGTGGTGTAAATCGTAATGACTCAAAATATGAGCGATAATAGCAGTAAAGTTTTGGGTTTTTTGGTCGATATTACAAACTTCATGAGCCCAGCCCAGAAAAATTCCTTTGAATTGACAATGGTCTAAAACTTTTACATCAGTAACATCAAAATCACTTTCACAAAGCCAACAAATTTTTGCTTTTGGTTTTTGCTTGTCTGTAGGAATAGTCCAAAATACTCGATGCTGTTGTTTTCTGTAGTGAATGTCACGAGCTAGTTTCTCCTTTTGCTCTACAAAATCTATCATGGAGTCAAGTCCTCATTTCAATCGTTATCTTAACAGACTTGGGCAGTCGTGTTCAACTGCAGCAAAGCAGTATCCGCTAAGTGTATGCTTTTAGATTATCCTGAAATGACTTTTTTCTGGGTAAATTGGTACGCTATGAAGTTTTTTCAAAAATGATTCAAGATCAAAGTACACAACAATTTTCGTTTTATGTTTTTTAAAGACCAGTTCCTTCTTTGTAAGCATTGTGATATATGTAGCGTCAGAATCATAGCACAGTTCTCGATGCTTTTTCAATAAGTCCGAGCTGATGCAAAGATGGAAATAATTTCTACGAAGAGCCGAGCGGTGATCAACGATTGTGCCTCTTATGTTTGATATCAGTTTTTCTAGATCCTTTATCAAAACATAGTGAAAGCATTGGCCATCAGAAATTAGAAGCAATTCGATAACAAAATAGTATCTTTTTTTGGATACTCTGAGAGGTAACAATTGTTTTTAAAGATATTGCAAAAAATTCACGTTTACTTGTTCAAATAACTCAAAGGAATCAATATTATCGACAGCCATTGGCATTTCAAACTCGCCTTGAGGTTGATGAGCACTCACGTTCGTACTGTTGTACAGGGCTGGGCTGGTAATCAGTCGCCAAGAGTTAGACTTTTGAGTAGGGCCGAAATTCATGTGATATGTCGCAGTGTAACAGTAAGGAAAATATTTCGAGTCATCTCTATTGCTGATGTTTAGTAGATTTCGGTTATTCAGCAGTTGTGATGGCAGCGCTAGATAGTACGAGCCACGTGATGGGTTGAACGTTACAACTTTTAATTCCAAACTGATAATTTTCTCTAGAACCCATCCACTCCCATTCGATGCAAAGCAATTCAGAACACAGATCATTTGTTGAGCCATCGTGAAAAACTGTTCATCGGATAAACCAACGTAGTAGACAGTTTTCATATCAGTCTTGGCAAAAATTGTAATATATTTGTCTTCGTTTGTCAACTCGTGGCTTCAATAGTTTCAAATCGGCTGTCGGTTGAACTTTTTGAGCACCAAGATTTGTTTTCTTCAGTATAATTTCATCTTTCTCCGGCTTTAACGAATTTATATAAGCCAACAGGTCTTTTTCCAATGTTGGCTTGATAATGCAAATGCCCACACCGCCGTTAAAGGCTGTTTGTGCAGGTTTTGGCGAACTGTCCCTCTGTCTTGGAGTTGCTCTCTCAAACCTCCGGGCTGGTGACGGTGAAGCATGGTTCGGAGATTCAGGTTCTATTGCTTCATTTGTATCCCAGACAGGTAGTCCGTGCCTGTTTCTCATGAGTTGAGCAAAATTATCTTTGCTCATGAAGCATTGATTGCAGTATATGCACACACTCTCGACTTTTTTCACTCCGTGGTGGCTGCGCCAGTTACCAGTGATGCCAAGTAGGGTTTGACGTTTGAAATTGCACTGCTTCAAAATTAGAGTAGGACACTCCGGCTCAACTTTGTGAATCAAATATAGATGTCTTTGCAGACTTCTTTTATCAGAGAAATCTCGATTGCAATGAAGACAAGGGAGAGTAATTTTGCTGTGATTTCAGTTTCTGTGTTCTTCAACAAGAAGGAGAAAGACCAACTGATTGCTGAGATATTCAGACTTTTTTTGATCAAATTATGATTATTATTATTATTATTATTATTATTATTATTATTATTATTATTATTATTATTATTATAATTATTATTATTATTATTATTATTATTATTATTATTATTATTATTATTATTATTATTATTATTATTATTATTATTATTATTATTATTATTACAATATCTCCCGGATCTGTGTTTGTTCAATTAAAGTTAAAATTTTTGTGTGTGATTTTGCTCGCGGAACAAGGGACTAAGAATTGAGTTTCTAATTCCATATCCCCTAATTTCCTGAGACAAAGGTTTTTTCAAGTCACTGATAATATGTTGTTACTTAACCTACGCATACAACAATACACACCTAATTGAATACATACCATAAATAAAGTGCTTATTTATATTAGATCTGAAGGAGTGTAAAGGTATTTTGGTTCGGTTAAATGTTAGCAAAATATAACTTAAATATTTGCTGATATGACATTTTTGGTCTCGAGGCATTGATAACTCATTTGTTACCCACAGAACATTTTTGGTATGATTCTAACTTGAATAGTATAGGACAACATAGAACTGCACTAAGTTAAATACTAATAAACATTAAGTTTGAAAAGTTTCTTTATTTCAGATGTCCTCATCAGAGGGAAGTCCGTCCTGCTGGAGCACATGTGTTGCTGCGTATCGCAGACGTAGAGATGCTGCAACAAAGACTCCAGTGGTCGGAGAGAATGGGAGTTCGAACGGTAGTGTGCAGGGCGATCAGACGGAGAGGCTTATTGCTTCTCAAAATTGTCTTACCGCTGCCATCGAATTCCAAGGATGGCAGAGTGCTAGGCTAGTGGAGGTACTTTAAATGCAGGGTGCCGGTGCCCCACGATTCCTCAGATATGGTAGATGGGGTCATCTTGCCTCGACCTGTGGTCGATGTTGAATATGTTAGTTTGTTTTTTTACAATTTGCATTGTTTACTAACCCAGATTTTCGCTAAACTAAATAATAACCTTTATGCTTGTCTTTTATATAAAACAATATATTGATAGAGAAACTTTTCAGCTCAACTCCCCTACGGTACTTTAAAAACTCTGACTATAGTGAAATAATTAATCAGTTTGTTATTCGACACATTAACTTGAAAAAACTACGAAATCGTTAATAGAGATGAACCAAAAAATCAATCGAAAATGTTTTGATATTCATGCAAAAAATAATTTTATACATCACACAGACACACAAACAATTATAATTCAAATTTTAATCATAGTTTTGATTAGAGTTTTTGTTTTTTGCCTGCGTCATATTCGTAGAATAGGACTCTATCACTTTGCTTCAACTTTTTTTGGCGGGGGCATAAATAATTTAGGGTGTTTCTTCATTGAGTGGTGAATGACATTGCATTGGAATATCTATAGTACTCTCTTCAGAACTGTCAGCTGTGCTTGACATGCCTTGTAGAAGTTAAAACTATGGAGTTTTTTGCGTAGAATTATTGAAAAGGGAGGGTGACGTTGGACTAACCATGTCCATAATTCTTTGAGAATCATCGACTAAGTTTTAATCACATGGGCTTGAGACACCTTGTTGTGATATATCATCTGCTTTTTCTAGGTTTTTTAATCCATAAATTGAATCTAACTGATGTAAGTCAGGAATTGTCCCTTCCTGATTATCATAAAAGGGGACGGTTGAAAAATACATTTCATAAAGTGATAAAGCTGAGATATCGAGAGTAGAGGGGTCTTAAATAAATTCTCATTCAAGTCCAGTAATAAGGTTGATCGGTGCAAGATTTCCGAGAGAGGATCTGTTTTTTCTAGAAGTAGGTATCTGCGGTGAAAAAGTAGATATCTCTGGTTTTTCTAGAAGTTGGTATCTGTGGTGAAAAAAACCTGTTTTTTTGTAGAATCATTACTGAGAATACAATTTTTGTCTAGTAGAACAAACAGATATTTGGAGTTGAACAAACTTGTAAGTAGCACAATACTCAATTAGACTAGCCTTCAGCTAAACAGAGACGTTTACAGGGTGTGGTGTCTAGTACATGTATATCAAGAGTAATTGTGTGTATGTGTGTGTGTGTGTGTGTGTGTGTGTCCGTATAGGTGTATTTGTTTTCAGAGAGTTTTTTACATGTGTGCAGGGTATTACGAGCTTGTCTAAGAGCAAACATAGTAGCGAATGAGTCATAGAAAAGAAAATGATTCATTTCCTAAATTTATAAATTTGAAGCAGGTTGTTTTGCTAACGCTTATTTAAGCTATGACATCGGCAATTGAAAAAGATTGTGTTTAATCTGACTATTTTTTGTCGATTTGTGAGGGCAACAAACGAAAGGTAAGGGCTTATATGAACCTTTATGTTAATACATGTAATGAAGTTTCTCAATGAATATCTCTGTCTCAATCAGTGTTTCAAAAAGTTAGCAGCAAAAATGACCAAAAAAAGCGTTTAAAGAAAAACAATCAGTTTCATCAGAAATTCAAAGAATCTAATGAAGAGCTAATAGCAAGTACTGCGCGAAAATCCTCAGGAAGATTGAAAAAGAGAACGGTTCAGTCAGATGAGGAGAAAAAAATTGTTGCCTACTGAAAACTGTAACTTAATGTGAGATCGTGATCAAGAATCACTTTTCCTTTTCCAATTGTGGTAAATTATATTGGTTGGAGCTATGAACAGTCTCTGGAATTTTTCAAAGTCCTTCAAGTTTTGTATTTCTAATACGTTGCCCGAAATGTTTTTCTCTCCAACAGACAAGGAAGTTAGTTATGCCTATTCAAAACACTCAAGGGATGACACATGCACCTATATATATATATATATATATATATATATATATATATATATATATATATATATGAATTTATTTTTGACAGCCAATTTCACTATCACATTCTGATTGAAATTGAAAAACTTTCAGCCGAAGACCAACATTCAAAACTCTTCAACCTTCCATGCCTTTTTACATTTTTTAAAGAACTCATTTCAAATGTGAAAGATTACGTTGCAGATGGACCCATAAATTGACTGCAGCGGTTTTATACAATATTCATCACAGCCTGGAAACACCATGTCGGCGTTCCAAGAAAAAACTGCCACAAGTTTCCGTCCAATGTAACTGCAAACGGACTCAACAGACACAAACTAACTTATTGCCTTTTATTACTATCAACTGTATAACAAAGGTTCTGTATAATTCTCCTCATGGTGCAGTTTTATGGAGAGTTTGATTTCAAGATTGATAACTACAGATTCAATTTTTCTATGAATAGTACTGTTATTAACTTCAATTAAATTTCGTTTATCATCCTGGGACGTTTACCTCTTGTTACTTTGGAAAAGAGTGGTAAATTTTCAAAAGTTTAATTAAAACATGTGTTTACTAAATCGAATTAAATCATTGTCATTCATAAAAATCAATGATGGAAATTTAGAATCGAACAAAATATGAGCTATATAAATACAATAAACTCCATAAAGAAGAGAGTCCATGGGTTGAATAGGTTGTGATTTGAAAACTTCATTAATTTTTAAATATAATTGACACAATCGCTTGAAAACTTTTCGATAGTTTTCGAGAGGGTATCCCTGGGTTGTTTTGGCCTCTGCATATTAAAGGCCAATGCGTTCCTGGTTCCAACATTTCGGATACATTAACAATAATGAAACCCTCTGGTTTGAGTCTTGGCAAGTTGTCAGCTGTAAAGAGGACTAAAAATTATGCTTGAGATGGCAACAATTTTGCACAAAGCTAAAAATTTCAAAATTATCCATGTCCTGGGCAAGTTACCAGACAATTTTGGTTACTTTACGGTCGGAAGTGATACAGAACGTAGAATTGCGTTCTCCTAAAAAATAATTTCTACATTGTCAGCTAGTGCTCGAGAGATTGTGAGACCAACTGCTATTGAAAAGTTGGTTAGCTTTGGTTGAATGAAATCGTGAGAAGCTTCCTGAGTAGATGTAAGATCAAAATTTATAAGAAATGATTATCATAATCTCCCGCAGGAATACCATGCCCTGTGCCCTTCTTTAGAAAATCCAAGGCTTCAATTGTGTTGTAGTAAATTTGTTTACGCTGTGCTGTTGAAATAAGAGTGCCTACAATAGGTAAACCGTTAGGGTATATAGTGACCTCGGAAAAATTGAAGGCTCGGTAACGAAAGGGATTTGTCCTGTTTGTACCCAGGTAAGCTTGGTTAGTTGTCATTGCAATTATCATCTGGCGTACTGGTTCTTTCGAAAATGCATCCTCTTGGCACCAACTTTGAACAACTGTCGAAGCCAGAAACGAGCGAGGTAGAACTTCTGTGAAACCATACACAGCAGTTGTCTTCATTAGCTGTTTTTCAAGTGCTCCCAAAACATTATAAATAACTTTAAAATTTTTGCTGCTGCTTCTGCTATGGTTAAAAATTCGTTCGAGCTCTTTCGGAAAGAAAATCGTAGAGTTACACCACTCAGAAGATGTTTATCACATGTTTAAATATCACAAGCCTGCTAACCAATAAATTTCGCTTCAACAGACTGAGCAATTAGTGCCTTACGGTCACAATCATCTGTTGCACGGGTAGCGGCTCCGTCAATTTTCTAAGGTTTGTGTTCGTAAAAATATCCTTGACAGACAGACCAGTGTTCTTAGCACTGTCTCCACAAGAAAATTCATTTTCAATGATACCCTTGTTTGTATAATTACCATTTGTGTTCGAAAATTTAAAAGTATTGGCCGAAACAGTGCATTCAGATAAGAGGGAGTGAAGTATATTGTTCACAAAATATGGGGTATCTCTATTGGCGGCTTCAGTTCCTGCTCGTAGGTCATTACCATTTGCTTGGGTGATTTTAAATTTGATCTCCAAAACAATTTTTGAAGGTCAATAAAGTTGTTTCGATCACCCAATACCTCAAATTCGAAGACTGAGCCATCGGGTGAGAAAGATGGTCCAATTTTTTGTGTGAAAACTTTCTCGAAAGCAACCAGACGCGGTGGTTTCTCGAAAAGATCTAGAGTTGTGTGTGTTACTTCGGATGGTAACAGGCTAGCAATCATTGTTCGCATTTGATAAAAAGTCAGAGAGGCTACGCGTGACCTTGTTTTTCCGTGAAACGTTTGACGTTGGTACTTTTGTTGGCGAATTGTTTTTTTACATACTTTTGAAAACCGTGCTTTTTTTTCTACTCCCATATGGTCTTTTCGCTCTTTTTTGAACTGATTTTCTCTTTCTTAAGCGGTAAGCTCCCATTGAACATCCAACTTGTTTCCGTACAGTTTTTGTGACGGTGCTTTTTAGCGCTTGTTTGGGTGTTTTGCGCTTGCTAAGTACTTCAATTAACTTGAAGTAATAACTTGGAGCAGCCTGAAGTAAAAACTCTTTTCCAATACGTTTAACAGCAGGTAGCGCAAATTTCTTGGCGATAGGTAGGGCAGCTCTCCCTATTCCAGCAGCAAGAGCACCAAAACCACTTCCTCGTTGTCTATTGTGTCCCGAAAAATGAGGCGATACTGCTTGTTGCGCGTAGTATGCCTCCATACAAAAACTATGGGTAGAATTTTTTAAAGCGTTAGGTCGGAATAAATTTTCCGGTCCATGCAAACGGGACTAAGTTATGCGTTTCACTGCGGAGTTGAATTGCAACAGACTGAATACTTTTTTTTAACAGCTTGTTGTTATCCAAATTAGTGAATACTATTCTGTAAATGGGCTCAACAATGCCAATGTTACCGCTTTTATATCGTCTTTTTGTGTCAATATTCCTCAACAAAGGAGCCTTTGAGTGTCCCACGCGTTGGTAATTGATGATATCGAGGTATATAAACATGAAATCAATTCCAGCTGAGAGATCAAAAAGGTAATCTGAGTCGTGTTCTTCTAGATGTCAACTGCAGATGAGGCTTTGACTTAAAGCCAATGTGGAAACCTAGCCCTCCGTCTTGAGATCCTTTAAAACCGGGTAGACTGGGAGTTTGCGGCGTGGGGAACGTTATTCCTTCTTCTTTGTTTTTGAATGTTATGTTAACATGGCCAGTTACTCTTTTTACTCTCGCTTTCATTTCCATCTTCAACTGATTATTGAGCTGTTGAATCAATTCTTCAACATTTTCGTAGGCCCCTTTCACAACACTTGCCCTTTCTTAAATGTACGGTTCAAAAACAGTAAATTCACTGTTAGTTTGGTTTTCTGGTTTTTCTTTTTTCTATACAATCTCTCTTCTGTGTCAACAACAATATAATTATACGCAGGAAAAATTACTTCACTCAGTGCTACGCGCCAGTCACCATCAAGAATTATTTCTTCACTAAACACGTTTTTAAAGTTTGCTAGCGTGTTGTCTGTGAACACACTCATAGAAGCAGACAAAACAAGATGAATTGTTAATTCGTTTGATAGCTAGAATTTTTTTTCGTTGTCGTATGAATTCTTCAAGACACACTTATTCAACTCAGCTTCGTAAAATTTCCCGAGAATTTGTTCAGCGTTTTTTTTTTGTAAAAAAAACTCTAAGTTGGCGGGTTTTTAGTTGGAATGTCTACTATTTCAAACAACTCAACGGTAAATGTTTGCTTACAACCTTTTCGAAACGTTGTATCTGCTTTTGGAATCATCACAAATTCTCCAACACTATTTAGGTGCCACTATCTGCTGTGTTGGTGCCACTAATGAAAAGAAGCATGAGCCATCAGACAAACAGAAAAGAAATTAAAACCTTAAAACTTGAAACTTTGTCAAAACTCAAAAAGGTCAAATCTGAAATATTTTACAAGTTGGGACCGAAAATATGTCCACCACCCCCGATTTTGGGAAGGGAAACTCTGCGCAACTCAACGTTCTAGCACAATGTTCGGGTTACCCCTAAGCTATCCATGGACCCAACGGACATTATTGCATCATAACTACAAGTATGGCTATTAGCACTTATATGGTGAAAAAGTGCATTTTTTTGATATTTTGTCATTTATTGTTAAAATTCTTAAATTCTCAATTCTATGATCCCTTAGGTGTTTATTAAAGGTCATATCTCACACTTTTGAGGCATTTAGTCCTACGTAATAACCATCCGTGTTTATGTCCACAAAAGTAATATTTGCAGTAATTTGACATTTACTATGTAAGCAATGACCTAAATCTTTTTCTTGATTATACAATCAGAAACAAGTAGCGATGATGTTATAAATGGATAACATTTGATTATTTACTTTAAGGCAATTGTTTGGCTAGTGAAACAGTATTGATTTTAGAACCATTAGAAACTGTTATACAGAGCAGTTGGCAGATTGACTAAAATTTGATTATTTGACAACTTTAGTCTTTTTTGCTAAGTTTTGCTAGATCTTAAGATCTTGCGAGTCTTAAGTTAATTGAGCTTACTTGAAGAGAAGTTAGCAACATTACTAACGCTGGCTGCAACCTCACAAACTTCAGCACGAGGTTGAGTATAGGCTATCAATAAGGTTTTTCTTAAATTCAATCAGCTTAATTAAAGTTAAGTTACAGTCCTTTAATACGTCTGAGCGTCTAATTATTTCTGCGAGATCGTTAGTCAATCGAACCCAGTGAAAAACCAGGCCGGCGTAAAACTCAAGAACCAGGCTGTGATATATCAGTTCCGCTGAGTTTCTTGAGCAGCCGCAATATTCGGTCCGCCGACCCGGAAAACAAGAACAGCAGTGACACGAACAGCAAGGAGTCTTCGATTCGACCTGGCGGACCAAAACACAACCCGCAACGATGGCCAGCAAAAGTCCCCAGAGACACTGGAAGACAGCTGATTGGAAGGCGAGTGGTTAACTCAAGACGTTAGAGAAAGAGCAAGCTGACCTACTCAAGTCCCTCTCCAGCCACCTCAACGAGCTAGAAGGCTACCTGACACAAAACAAAACAATGACGCCCAAAGGTGCTTATCGATGTTTCTTTGAGACGTACAACAAATTGGAAGACAACCGACAACAGCAGAGTTTACTATTAAAACCAAAGTTTTTTGTAAAATTTGACAATGACACGAAGCGTATGTTAGAAGAAAAGAGTAAAGTTTTGCGATGGGTAGTTGACAGTGAACCAGATCTCTGAGACAATAAAGATTGTTGCGCAGTAGTCGTCAACTACAGGAAAGATACCTTGCGAGAGTACAAATTATTGGAAAACTCTGTTGCAATCGAGAACGAATTGGTGAAACTCATTGTTGAAAGAAATTGTTGAAAGAAATTGAAAGCAGAAAATGTAAGTTACTCCGAAAAACAGATACTGTGTAATCAGGCGGAACGGTTATGAGAAAAGCTAGATGAAATTTGCGCAGAATCTCTTCGAATAATGAAGACAGAAGTCTGTCTTCAAGGGTTTGCGAATTTCAGTAATGCTAGAAGTTACTATCGAGACCTGGTCAAGCAGTACAGGCTCAGCAAGGATTGTGGAAATCAAACATCATTAGTGTCATCCACATCCGCCGCTGACAAAGGCCCAAATGAAACTGCTATTGATATAGGAAATGGAGCACTAGAAAACGCTGAGGGGAACGTCGGGGTCTCTTCCAGGCATTCTGCTACACAAGGAAGCAGAAAACAACCAAGTATCGCTAACACGCGATCATCGAGAAGAACAGATTGAAGAAATAGAGCTCAAAAACCAAAGAGCTATGAAAAAAAAACAGAGCAACAACTGCGACAGCGGCAGTTGGATTTGGAGCAGGAGCGTCAGGAAATAGAATTTTGTACGTCTAAAGATGCAACAAAAAGAAGACGAACTGCGTCTTCGACAGCATGAGCGGGCGCTTGAAAACGAAAGAAAGAAAGCAGAGGAAGACAAAGAACAAAGACGTCTGAAACTTAAGCTGACCAAAGGAAGCTCAAGTGCATCTGGATCAGTGGCAGATGAGATAGAAAGTGTTGGATCAAAACGAAATCACGAAAGAACATCCGGGTGGGCAGAATAAGTGGCTCAACAGTCTGTCCCTAGACGGCCACTATCTCCAAATGTTGTCATTGACCCTCCAACAAATGTCACATAAGACAGATCTGACAAACGTTTCAGCACCTACCCAAAAAGTACCTCGCTGTTCGAAGCGAGTGAAGGACTTTTCTCAACGCAACTGACTGAACCGAGCATTCTCAAAAAACCAGAAATCCGTAAACCAATTAGAGTAACGGACAACTTTTGAAGCAGGTCTGCCGAGAGCCGAAACAGAAGTACAAGGAATCAAACTACTCCCCAAGTCATTTACCAGCCAGTACCAAGCAGTGGTTCCACTGGCTGGCCAAAACTAAAACTAATTGAGTTTTCATGAGAACCCCTGGAATGGACAGAATGGTCAGGTCTTTTTGATGTTGCTGTTTATCAAAAGCCAATCAGCGATACGGAAAAAAAGCAATACCTGAAGACTAGTCTCACGGATCAAGCGAAACAAGCAATATCGGGAATGAGATTTAGCTCAAAATCATACTATCATGCTTGGCATAAACTTTTTGAGAAGTATGGCAGACCAGATGTCATAGTCAATGCTCAATTCAAGAAAATACATACTCATCCTCCAATTCGGCACGACGATGCCACGAGCATCGTCAAGTTTGCAAATGTGGTTACAAATATGGTGAACACTTTGACTCAACTTGGATACAAATCAGACCTAGAAGCCGAAGCAGGGCTAAGTTCAACAACGAGAAAACTTTCTCCGCAATTGAGAGAACAGTGGTTGCAGTATATGCAAGATCGTCGACTACTGAAGGCAACCTGATTATTTTCAAAGAGTGGCTGGCCTCCAAAGCTGTAATTCTTGAGAACTTGTTAGCACAGACAAACTCGTCGTTTGACAAACAAATTTAAAGGCCGTGATAAAACGAAGACAGGTACCTTTGCTTCAAACGCTGAAGAGTCAAGCAAACCCAAGAATTTTGATTGTCCCTTCAAAGACGGACAACAACCCGTTGGGACTTGTGAAAAGTTCAAATCGATGAAAGTAAATGTACGACGAGAGCAAGTCTGGAAGTTCCGACTGTGTTTCAATCGTTTGAGACCAAGTCACATGTCGAAGGACTGCAAAAGCAGGTCATGCCAGCTGTGGAAGGCGACCCAACAGGCTTTTGCGCAGCGAACTACTGAAGAAGGAAACTACAAAGAATGTCTCAGATGCTACAACGGCAGTAGCAACAACATCAACCAAGGAGACTTAAGCCTAAATGTACTAGCAATGTGTGATTTGAGATCCTCAATTTCATTTGTGGACAAATTAGAGGTGTCAAAACTCAAACTCCAAGGCCGAAAAACATCTCTATCAGTAGCAGGGATCCAAGGATCACAGGACGTAAAGACTGAAATGTTGTCGATAGCTGTGTCAGCCATGAGAAGTCTCGACCGTTGACAACAGTGTAATTCCACGAATACGAAAAGTTGAAATTGGTTGACCAGATTGTGGAGCTGCGAGAGTTGAAAGACCGCTTCTCACATTTGAGGAACTTCCAAATCAGAACTACAATCTAAACGAGGTTCAAGTGATTCTTGGACAAGATCGTTACGAGAGTCATCACCCTTTTGAGTTCAAGAAATCGGAAGACAAAACTGCACCATGGGCACTGAAATCAAAGACTGGTTGGGCCATAAGTGGACTCCTACCAGCGAAGCAAGCAGCAACTCTTGCAACCACAGCAACATCAATTGCAGATGACAAATTGTCAAACCAGTTGAGTAAGTGGTGGGATATCAAGTCCTACGCCTCAAAGTGCAATGTCTCAGGTCACTCAAAAGCCGAACAACGAGCAATCAAGACGTTGGAACAAACGAACCGATTCAACGGTGAAAGATGCGAAAATGGACTTCTGCGGCGAGGGGAAGAATTGAATTTTCCGAACAACTTCTACTCTGCAATGGGGCAGCTCAAGTCCCTGGAACGACGCCTACAGAAATACGAGACGCTAAGAAAGCGCGGTCAGGAAACCATTGACACGGATGTCAACGCAGGATACGTTCGGAAAGTTGATCAAACAGAACTCAATGAAACCCAAAACAGGCTACAATAGTATTTGCCGCATCATCCCGTCATAAACCCTCACAAACCCGAAAAAGTCAGAAGAGTGTGCAATGCAGCAGCAAAGTACCAAGGTGTAGCCCTGAACAACACATTTCTATCTGGACCAGACCTGCTGCCGAGTCTGGTCGGAATCTTTTTTCGCTTCCGAGAACACCAAATAGCTTTATCAGCCGACATAGAAGCAATGTTTCTTCAAGTTGCTGTCCCAAATGATGACAACCGATGTTTAGGAATTCTCTGGAGAGAAGATCCAGAGCGGAGAATAGAAGCAGTGAGCATTGCGGCATATCTGCAAGATGAAGCAACGCTAAAACTGACAAATGTAATAGGTAAATGTCTTGTGGCACCCATCAGACACATGAAGATAGCGAAGTTAGAACTCCAAGCAGCAGTTTACGGAGTTCGTCTAAGAAAGCAGATTCTAAAGGAGCATTATGTCAAAATTGAAAAAAATCTTTCATTAGACCGATTCATCAACGGTCCTACAGTGGCTACAGGCAGCGCACAAGAAACAACAATTGTTCGTTGCGAACAGAGCAGCGGAAGTACTGGAAATTCCATCGATGGATCAATGGAGACGAGTCAAAGGTGGCGAAAACCCTGCCGACATCGGAACCCGAGGAATGTCCTTCGAAGGCCTCAAGGAGTCCGTATGGCTAAACGGTCCGGCATGGGCTCCAGGCAGATGAAGAAAAGTTGCCAAAGCCATGGTGTCAAGTGAACGAAATTGAAGCTGAGCAAGCTACCAGTGCTGTAGCCACAGAAAAAAAACTAGACCAAATTTTGACTGGAGACAATACAGTACGTTCAAATGCATTATAAACCTCATTGCCTACTGCATGAGGTTCAAGACGAAGCAGAGGAGTACCATCAAAGCAGACGAAATTCATCAAGCGGAGCAAATACTGTTTCGTTTTGTTCAAATCGAAAGCTTCCGGATGTTTCAAAGTCGATAGCAAACAGCAAAGAGATCTCCGACACTTTAAAAATTGCCAAATTGTCACCATTTATAGAGGAGGATGGAACGATTAGGGTGAAAGGCCAATTGAAGCATTCAAACCCCGCTTACAATGTCAAACACCCAATGTTGTTAACAGCAAAACATCAAGTTGTACAAATTCTGTTGGAGAAAGTACAGCGCGACAACCTACATGAAGGCACAGAATAAGTGAGAAACATGCTTCAACAAGAGTACTGGATCATCAGATTAAGAAATGCTTCAAGGAAAATCAAGTCGAGTTGTATCAAATGCAGACACAGAAATGCCAACCCAATTCACACACAGATGGTAGACCTACCCAGAGAACGGCTTGATGAACATGTGTTCCCATTCACCCATACCGGAGTCAACTACTTCGGACCCTTTGAAGTGAAATTCCTACGACGTACCTTGAAGAGATGCAGTATACATCGAAGTCAAACAGTCGTTGGACAGAGAGTCATGTCTAGCTACTGTGACAAGATTCACTGCAAGACGTGGCTAGCCAAAAACCATCATCAGCGACAACGGCACAAACTTCGTTAGAGCAGCCAAGGAACTGAAAGCATTCATGGACGAATAGGGACAAGGCTAATACTGAAAGCGACTTAGCTCCGAAAAAGTTCAATTGGAAATTCAACCCACCTGGAGCGCCACACTTTGGTGGAATCTGGAAAAGACTGGTTCAAAGTTGCAAGAAAGTCATGATTGCAACCTTGAACAACAGAAGCCTCACCGACGAGTTACAGAGCACAACAATGTGTCTTGTGGAACAAACACTCAACGCAAGACCCCTGACAGCAGTAAGTGACGACCCTGAAAGTTTGACAGCGCCCACTCCAAATTCTTTCCTGCTAGGACAAAAAAACACGAGTGCATCATTCATGCCATCCAGCGAACGCAACCATGGCCTGAGAAAATCATTCAAAACGGCTTTCATTCATATACCGACATCATCTGGAAAAGATGGATTCGTGAAGATCTTCCACAATGGAACCAGAGATCAAAGTGTCAGAAGAAAATGTACGAAATCTCAAAGAAAGTGAACTTGTGTGGATGGTAGATGATTCAGTGAAATGATGTGAATACAAGATGGGACGAGTCATCAAAGTTTTCAAAGGCGACGATGGCGTCGTACGATCAGCGAGAGTCAAGATGGCACATGGCGAATTCAACAGACCGTTAGTGAAAGTGGCGCCAGTCTTCTATGATGGTGTTTCCGAGATCGAAAACAAGGCCGGCGATGTCCGCGCCACTAATGAACAGAAGCATGAGCCATCAGACCAACAGAAATGAAATTAAAACCTTAAAACTTGATATTTTGTCAAAACTCAAAAAGGTCAAAACTGAAATATTTTACAAGTTGGGACCGAAAATTTGACCACCCCCTGAATTTGGGAAGGGAAACCCTGCGCAACTCAATGTTCTAGCACACGGTTAGGGTTAACCCTAAGCTATCCATGGACCCAACGAACATTATTGAATCATACGTACAAGTCTGGCTATTAGCACTTATATGGTGAAAAAATGCATTTTTTGATATTTTGTCATTTATTGTTTAAATTCTTAAATTGTTAATTCTATTATCCCTTAGGTGTCTATTAAAGGTCATACCTCATACATTTGAGGCATTTAGTGCTACGCAATAACCATCCGTGTTTATGTCAACAAAAGTAAATATTGCAATAATTTGACATTTACTATGTAAACAATGACCTAAATAATTTTCTTGATTAACCAATCAGAAACAAGTAGCGATGTTATAAATGGTAAACATTTGATTATTTACTTTAACCCAATTGTTTGATTAGTGAAACCGTATTGCATTTAAAACCATTAGAAACTGGTATACAGAGCAGTTGGCTCTCAGATTGACTAAAATTTGATTCTCTAACAACTTTAGTCTTTTTTTGCTAAAATTTGCTAGATTTTAAGAGCTTGTGAGTTTTAAGCTAGTTGAGCTTACTTGAAGCGAAGTTAGGTTAGCAACATTACTACCAATGGCTGAAATCTTACAAACTTCAGCACGAGATTGAACATAGACTATCACTAAGGATTTTCTTAATATCAATCAACCAAGATAAAGTTACAGTCCTTTAATACGTCCGAGCGACTAATTATTTCTTCGAGATCGTTAGTCAATCGAACCCAGTGAAGAACCGGGCCGGTGTAAAACTCGAGAACGAGGCTGTGATATATAGGTTCCGCTGAGACTCTTGAGCAGCTGCAACATGTTGTGAGAGAGCGTTAATACTGCACATCTCTTTTTGTTAAATTGTTAGGAGCCATTTTGGCAACCCTGTTAGTGCGATCATTAAGACTGTTCACAAAATATTGTAGCTTTTTTATATAAGATTATGTCCATTTGTCCTTGAGGTATCTATAGATTATGTTTTTCAAATATCTGATATTTCGCTCTGCAAATGCCGATTTTTTTCCCTGTGAGTTATGTAGAGTTCTATTCCCTTTTTCTCAAATAGATATTTGAAAAAGCGTTTGAATTCTGTTTTTTGATCAACCCAGACCTTCTTTGGTAGCATCACTTTTATCATTTTTTTGAATTCTTCCTCAGATGATGTGGCATACGTTGACTTCACTGGCTGTACACGTGAATATCGAGATAAGCAATCGACAGCAACCAGTAATTAATTTGCATCACCATTGTACTTTGCAAGTTTGTCAACATGGGCCAGATCCAGAGACAAGGTCTTATTAAGATCAAATAATTTGACCTTTAATAGAGGAAATTTTTTACGGTAAGTTTTGTATTTGGTATACGCGTTTTGTGTGTGTGAGAAATTTTCAACTGTCTTTTCTGGGAGTTTTGAAGACGTTTTACACTGCCATAGTCTGCCGGACCCTTTCGGTATAATTTTTCAATCTTTCGTCAGGCGGTACATTTTTTGACGTTTTATTTGAACGGAAATCATTTCTTGATTCATCTGGTGATTGGTGAGGTGAATAGGTTATCTTTGGCGTCGTTGAGTTCATCTTCGTCTTCGTCGTCCTGGGTCCTAAATTTGGACTCATTTCGACTGATATTGTATTTGTTTCACTTCGCGTCGATGTTGAAGGTTGTTCGTTTTCTGACCTCAATTGAGTTCTTTCAATTTTTCGCCTGACTACAGCTTTTGCGTATTTATTAATTACCATCTCCTCTTCAATGTCAGTATCATTCAAAATGTTTTAAAAGGGAGTCATTTTTTTATCTATTCTCTTTGTTGGTTGAATGTTGTACAGAAATGCTGCTGCCTTCAATCCTCTGTAAGCGCTCTCAAAATAAAATGGTGCTGCTGATTTCAACAACTTTAATTTTATCAAATTTTAACAATTTCGAGTAAATTTTGAACCCTATCTAGTTTATGACCTTCGGGAAATGATAAACCAAAAAGTTCTTTTTTGTACTGTCCTGAGTTCTGCTTTTCATCTGGCACAGTTGCAATAGATTCTTCTGCTGACTGCTCAGGTTCAATTTCTATGTCAAGGTTAACTGTGTCTGAACTCTGCTTTCGTGTTTGTAAACGTTTCAGAAATGACAGCTGATGATTCTTGTGTCTAACATTTGGATCGTTCAAAATTCTCCCAACAAACGACTCCTCTTTTTGTTGCATTCTCAGGACCGTTTTTTGGAGTTAGAATTAACTCTTCTGCTGTACTGTTTATTGACATTTTCTAATTTGTAAGGTAATTGTAACAGAAGATATAACTTGTCGCACTAATTTGGAGCCCAGATTAGAAAGAAATACCCTCCTCCTTTCTGCTGCAATGGACTTCCGTAGGACAAATTTTGAAATTTTATACCTTTTGATTTTTTAATCCTAACAGGTACTACACCTTTAACTATATTATATAATAATTCAGTTATTAAAACCAACACTCTATTGTTACGTTTTGATCCCAATTTCTTCCTCAGATGTGCCCTTTATAACTGATTCAAAGTTTTAGCTTATAAACTTTTGTCTCGTTGCCCAAGGGTATTCATCGGGTTGTGAAGCTGGTAGGTAAAATTTTGAGGGTCGCGGGCCGGTAATACTGGAACAAAATCTTAAACTTTCTGATGTTTTGAGATTCAGATCTATTAAAAAGTGACAAAAAGCTTCTTTTGTGGACAACTTATAACAATGACGAAAAAATTTTGCAAGACTCAATTGTCTTCCTAAGTAATCAACTTGTCGAACATCACGAGGGGACTTGAACAAAATGAAATAAGTGGTATTCAGGTCAACTGTTTGCGACCATCTACTTTGCTGAAAAAATTGTGTTTTACATAAATGGTATCTATGTTTTTATGTCTACTGGCAGTTGCCAGCTTTACAAACTTTTTTTTTTGTTTTGTTCCTCGCATGAGTCATCAAAGATAAGCAGAAAATCTTCTAAACCTACCAGAAAGTCAGCATTTTGAAAATGTAGGAATTGAATGGAAAAGTTTTTCTTAATAAGAGGGAAACTGGGGTTGTCTTTATAGCAAAATAGAATTTTTGAAAAATGTTGCTGAAAAGTTCCTCGAAGTAACATATTGAATATCAATAGCGTTTTTTTAGAGCCAGAGAGTCCCACAACAGCCATGAAAACCCTGTCTTTTGTTGAAATAATTTTGTTCATAATCTGGAGTTGGCTAAAATGTAACCAACAAGACTTGATAGAATAGATATCCATTTTTATGTCTCTTAAAAGTTAGAGGAGGAGAGAGCTAGTTTGATTATACAAAGTGTCATCATCGAGAATAATACAAACATTTTAACAAAGATCACAACCTCTGACCGGGGAAGGTTGATATTATTACAGAATTTCCATGCACTTCTTTCCTTCTCATTATTGTCGTATACAAAACCTTAAACAACATGCAAAGAATAAATTTCAAAAATTGCTTTGTCTTGATCTATTTCAATTTTTATAAAAGTTAATAATAATTTACAAAAGTTTACTTTTGTTCATAAAATATTTGATAACGAAGAAAACCAGTTCTCAAGTCTTCTTCGGTTTCCGATAGACGAGAGACGAAACTTGCAGGTAAAGAGTAGGTTTTTTCGTACAGAGTAATGCTTTGATTTTCTTCCGTTGAAAGAAATGAGATTAGAGCTGAAGTCAACGAGGAGCTACATAATTCCATGATTTTTACAAATGGATGTTTTGGAACCAGTATTAACTTGAGCGGACTGAGTTCCTTTAGACGAGCGTTCTGGTTACAATTGTTGCTGCTGTTGTTGCTGCTGCTGTTGATGCTGCTGTTGTTGATGGTGCTGCTGTTGCTGTTGAAATGGTTCGCGTTGATGGTGCTGCTGTTGCTGTTGTTGTTGTTGAATGGGTTGTTGTTGATTATATTGTTGGAAGCACTGATAGTCATACTGCAGCTGCTGCTGTTTGTTACAAGTTGTTGGCTGTGCTCCATGATGATTTCCTCTAGTCTGATGGAAGAATATGAATTGATCAGGTATGGGCAGAAATGTTGCTAAGTGTACTAACTCTTCTTGAGATAATACGATTTTCTGCTTGTGCTGAAATGTCTGGTTTTTGAAACTGACTTTCTCGTATATAATCACTGATGTCAGAATTTGACCCGATGTTGTTATCCGAGTTGAGATAGATTAATTTGAGGATATCAGTGTTTCCAACTTCGATGGATTTTGATTCGTAATCTGATGTTGTTTCCAAAAGTTGAGACTGCTCTGGTTGTTCATCGTTAGCTGGTTCCTTCAACCAATTAAAGAAGAAATCAACTTTTCGGCGATCACACTGATTAAGGAGTTTGCTAAGCATAATCCGGTCTTTGTTTGTAGTACTCTTGAATGTATCCGGCTGCAGCATTTAGAATAGCATGCAGTCTCAAAATTTTCAAATTTTCAAAAAACGATCGATTGATGAGTTATCTATTCCAATCACCGTCATAGGGTCGAAGTTTCATAGCAATGTCAAAATCAAAATGTGTTCATTCGTTGAAGAAGGAGAATGTTGCTAAAAATAATTGCGTCTTACAGAGTTGTCAGGATAAATGTTCTGTAATGATAAATATGTTTCAAGAGTGATTTCCATATCATTTGTTGTTATAACAGGTTTCGTAAACAACACTACACACCGTCTCTGAGCAATTGTTGTAATCGTTGAATTTCATTCCAATAAAAATAAAAAATAACCGTAGTAATACCACCGGCCGTGTGCCTTTTGATATATTGTAAAACGAGACTTTGGAAAATTTTTTGTAGTAAATTTCTTGTTTATAATTAGAACAGTCTTCCTCTCAACACCTAGTTCCGTGCAAATTGTTTTGAACTCGTAGTAACAATTGTATGTCCAACCCTCAACAATTTCTGTACTTTCCAAGCAATACTGACCAAAAAAAACTCCGTCTGCTCAACAAAGACACTGAAATAACTCAAAAGTTAGTCGAAAAATTTCCACGCAGTAAAACTTCTCCATTCACACTCGAACACATCCTGAAGAGAGTAAGCTGTCTGCGTTTTTCCACCGGCGCAGTACAACTGTTTTCAAGTGAAAATTCCTGTCATGGGATAATTTAATTCTCCAAAAAATGTTTTGAAGAGCTATCATTTTGTTTGATACACCAATCGTTTTTAAACAACCTACAGCTTCAGACGGAGTCATTTTTTGAAATGAATGTTTTTTCTGTGGATTCAGTTTCTGTTTAAAAAAATTGAGTAAGAAAACATGTCCGTTGCTAAAATGTTCTCACTCTACTGAAAACGTTCGCTCAACAGAAAAAAAAGCTCTCCCTTGGTCTCTTGTTAGACTTCACCACCTCTCTGCGAATGTGGTAAGGCTGGAGACTGGTTGGGGTTAATTGAAAATAATGGTTCTACTATCTTCAATTACTCCTCACTCTGTGCCTCCACCCGGCACTCAAGTTCATAACCGATTGTCTTTGAGACCTGGAAACCGGCGCCAAATAAATTACACAAAATTTTAACACTTCAAAATTTTCCATTTTTTTCCTAATTTTTTTAAATGATGAGGCTCATCTGGGCTGAGCACGAAAATCATTACATAACTGCTACTTCCAAACAACCCTCACAATACAAATCATTCGCATCAAAAACGTCAAAAATTCAAGAAAACTACCAAAAATGTTTATTACCGGGCACGCAACCGGGGAAAATTGGGTGTTACTGTGTTCGCAACGGGGAGGGACACAAAAATTTTGCCGAATTTATTGTAATTTTTTTTGCGTCTTGCCCGGCATTCTCGTCAAGACGCACAAAAATTACAAAAAATTTGGAAAACTTTTATTCTCGTGTGTTGTTTCCAAAAGTTGAGACTGCTCTGGTTGTTCATCGTTAGCTGGTTCCTTCAACCAATTAAAGAAGAAATTAGCTTTTCGGCAATCACATTGATTAAGGAGTTTGCTAGCTATCCTGCTAGGGTAATAATTTTCACAAATGCTAACAATCTTTGAGTTGTTGCCTCTGGCATCAAATTTTGGACAAGCAATCAGATCCAAGTTCATGACTTTACAGTCGACTTTACAACTCTGACTCTTCTTTTCCTTTAACATAGTATACAGCTTTCGGGTTTTTCAGTTTCAAGTTTTGTAAATTTTGTGTAAGATAAATAAAAGGGTAGCCGACATGTTCCCAATGTAGACCATGAAAAAACTTGGTGAGCCAATTGAATGCTCGCTGCTCAGCTGGAGGCAGTGAATTGAGTGAGCTAGGAGGAAGAAAAAAATGCAATCTATATACTCTTCTGTACAAATTGCCATTTCCTTCACAATAAGTTTTTGTTTTGAATAACGAAAAGTGCCACAATCATAAATAACTTCTCGCTCTCTCAACATGACAAATGAAAAATGATAAGTTTGAACAATTTTGTATACCAACAAAAAGCAATTCCTGTAATATGCCCTGCAAAAGGGCTTTTGATGTCACATAGTAACATGTAAGCATAATCCGGTCTTTGTTTGTAGTACTCTTGAATGTATCCGGCTGCAGCATTTAGAATAGCATGCAGTCTCAAAATTTTCAAATTTTTCGAAAAACGATCGATTGATGAGTTATCTATTCCAATCACCTTCATAGGGTCGAAGTTTCATAGCAATGTCAAAATCAAAATGTATTCATTCGTTGAAGAAGGAGAATGTTGCTAAAAACTAATTGCGTCTTACAGAGTTGTCAGGATAAATGTTCTGTAATGATAAATAAGTTTCAAGAGTGATTTCCATATCATTTGTTGTTATAACAGGTTTCGTAAACAACAATACACACCGTCTCTGAGCAATTGTTGTAATCGTTGAATTTCATTCCAATAAAAATAAAAAATAACCGTAGTAATACCACCGGCCGCGTGCCTTTTGATATATTGTAAAATGAGTATTTGGAAAATTTTTTGTAGTAAATTTCTTGTTTATAATTAGAACAGTCTTCCTCTCAACACCTAGTTCCGTGCAAATTGTTTTGAACTCGTAGTAACAATTGTATGTCCAACCCTCAACAATTTCTCTACTTTCCAAGCAATACTGACCAAAAAAACTCCATCTGCTCAACAAAGACACTGAACTAACTCAAAAGTTAGTCGAAAAATTTCCACGCAGTAAAACTTCTTAATTCACACTCGAACACATTCTGAAGAGAGTAAGCTGTCTGCGTTTTTCCACCGGCGCAGTACAACTGTTTTCAAGTGAAAATTCCTGTCATGGGATAATTTAATTCTCCAAAAAATGTTTTGAAGAGCTAAAATGTTTCAAAAGCAAAATCATTTTGTTTGATACAGCAATCACCAATCGTTTTTAAACAACCTACAGCTTCAGACGGAGTCATTTTTTGAAATGAATGTTTTTTCTATGGAGTCAGTTTCTGTTTAAAAAAAAATGAGTAAGAAAACATGTCCGTTGCTAAAATATTCTCACTCTACTGAAAACGTTCGCTCAACAGAAAAAAAGCTCTCCCTTGGTCTCTTGTTAGACTTCACCACCTCTCTGCGAATGTGGTAAGGCTGGAGACTGGTTGGGGGTAATTGAAAATATTGGTTCTACTATCTTCAATTACTCCTCACTCTGTGCCTCCACCCGGCACTCAAGTTTATAACCGATTGTCTTTGAGACCTGGAAACCGGCGCCAAATAAATTACACAAAATTTTAACAGTTCAAAATTTTCCATTTTTTCAGATTTTTTTCATTTTTTTTCCTAATTTTTTTAAATGATGAGGCTCATCTGGGCTGAACACGACAAAAATTACATAACTGATACTTCCAAACAACCCTCACGATACAAATCATTCGCATCAAAAACGTCAAAAATTCAAGAAAACTACCAAAATTGTTTATTACCGGGCACGCAACCGGGGAAAATTGGGTGTTACTGTGTTCGCAACGGTGAGAGACGCACAATTTTGCCGAATTTATTGTAATTTTTTTGCGTCTTGCCCGGCATTCTCGTCAAGACGCACAAAAATTACAAAAAATTTGGAAAAATTTTATTCTCGTGTCCCCCCCCCCGTTGCGAAGACAGTAACACTCAAATGTCCC
>NW_027452667.1:0-1000 GCF_964194025.1 Convolutriloba macropyga | reverse complement strand
ACAGCGCTCATGCAAGATAAGTCTTATGAAATAGTTTCGTCGAGGACAAATGCTAGCGCTCTTTCGAAAAGTGTTGTTAGTACACGACCGCCAACTGGTTTGCAAAACGGAGATTTTGTCCAATATGAAGTCAAAGTGGAGGATGAAAAATCCAGTCGACCGATTAGTAAAGTCTCAGGATCTCGTAAATCATCCGCGAAAGGTTCTCAAAAATCAGTTACTGTTTCTAGAAAAAGTTCAGCGAGTAGTCGTGGGAGCTTTGTGAGATCTAAAACCGCGTCAAGTATTAGGAGCAACTTAAGAAGTTCTATCGCTAGTCATGAAACTGCAGGCGAATCAGGAGAGAAGTCAATCAGGCCGAAATCAACGCCAGGATCTAGAATCGGAGATTTAGAGAACGTCGAGATAATTGACGAAGATGGCATAACACATGGGCAAGCTGATGTTAAAACTCCTAAGCAGTCAAGAGGAGTATCGAGGAAGTCATCAGCTAGAAGGTCCGCACCTATTGCGAGAACGCCTCTCAGTACAATCAGACAGAAACTAATGTCCAACCCAAGTGACATATCAGCTATTCAAGAAAAATTGCGATCTCTGTACTGTACGAGCGCCAATTCTATTAGCATTCCAGACTATGGAGTTAAAGTTGTTGCTAAGACACCTCCTAGGACGGTTATTACAGATCGAAGTGGGGCCAATTCTGCACGCAGCCAAAGGTTAACTCCAATCAGGCCACCTCAAAACTCGGCTTCTAGACTTGAAAAATCAAGCCATCAAAGCCAGGAATTGGACATCCTAAGACGTTCAGAATCGGCAACAAAACTAAGTGGTGTCAATTCTAGAACGTCTGAACTGTCAATCCCGGTTCTCGGAACGAAAAAGGAGCTGACAGATTTTACTCCTAGGAGCGACAGAAAGTCAAATAAACGAACAACTGCGGCGTCATCTCGCCAACTCTCTAACTTATTAGGTTACGACATTGTCTCGCGACACCATGATG
>NW_027452666.1:0-35501 GCF_964194025.1 Convolutriloba macropyga | reverse complement strand
GGGGGGTAGCTAGGTGAAGGGAGGGGTAGGGGGTAGGTGGGGGTAAGTTGGTGGGGGTAGATAGGTGGCGGGGGGAGGGGGAGTTGTGCAGTGTAGTTTAGATAACTAGGGGTAACTTATATAGGAACGAAAAATCTCAAAATGACCTCTTCGCCTTGAACATTACCAGCAGTTCCTAATTACTGTACATTACCAACGAAGCTACTGTTAAAGTCCAATGTTCGAAAACAGAAGTCAACAATCAGAAACGAAGGTAAATGCTCAAACAGAAAGAAGTCTAAATTCGAGTCATGAACAAAATTGCTTTCTGCTAAAACAAACATAGCCGGTAGAATAACGGAAACGACAAGAATCGTCGTGCATTATAATCTCTAACCTATCCTTACCAAAATCAGAACATCAAATTAGACAAGAGATAAAAAAAAAGTAGCCCAGCGAACCAGAATAAAGTGTTTCAAAAATACCGACAACTTTTTAGGTGCGGGGGAGCTAGATGGCGTGGGTGGGTAGATAAGCTGGGGAGTTGGGTAGTGCTGGGGTAGTTGGGGGGGTACGTGGGGGTAGTTAGGTGATGTTAGGGGGTAGTTTCGGGGCTAGGTGGTGGTGGGTAAGTTAGGGCGGGGGAGGGAGGTAGCTAGGTGCGGTTCGATAATTAGGGCTGACTTTTATAGGAAAAAAAAATCTTAAAATGACCTCTTCACTTTGAACATTACCAGCAGTTCCTAATTACTACACATTACAAACGAAGCTACTGTTAAAACCCAATGTTAGAAAACAGAAGTCAACAATCAAAAACGGAGGTAAATGCTCAAACAGAAAGAAGTCAAAATTCGAGTCATGAAGAAAATTGCTTTCTGCTAAAACAAACATAGCCGGTAGAATACCGGAAACGACTCGAATCGTCGTGCATTATAATCTCTAACCTAACCTTACCAAAAACAGAACATCAAATTAGACAAGAGATAAAAAAGTAGCCCAGCGAACCAGAATAAAGTGTTTCAAAAATACCGACAACTTTTTAGGTGCGGGGGAGCTAGATGGCGTGGGTGGGTAGATAGGCTGGGGAGGTGGGTAGTGCTGGGGTAGTTGGGGGGGGGGGGGGGTGGGGGGGGGGGTACGTGGGGGTAGTTAGGTGATGGGAGGGGTAGTTTCGGGGCTAGGTGGTGGTGGGTAAGTTAGGGCGGGGGAAGGAGGTAGCTAGGTGCAGTTCGATAAATAGGGCTGACTTTTATAAGAATAAAAAATCTTAAAATGACCTCTTCACTTTGAACATTACCAGCGGTTCCTAATTACTACATTTTTACAAACGAAGCTACTGTTAAAGTCCAATGTTAGAAAACAGAAGTCAACAATAAAAAACGGAGGTAAATGCTCAAACAGAAAAAAGTCAAAATTCGAGTCATTAACAAAACTGCTTTCTGCTAAAACAAAAATACACGATAGAATACCGGAAACGACTAGAAGCGTCGTGCATTATAATCTCTAACCTAACCTTACCAAAAACAGAACATCGAATTAGACAAGAGAGAAAAAACAGTAGCCCAACAAATCAAATTAAAGTGTTTTAAAAATACCGACAACTTTTTAGGCGCGGGGGGAGCTAGAAGGGGTGGGTGGGTAGATAGGCTGGGGAGGTGGGTAGTGCTGGGTTAGTGGGGGGGGGGGGGGTTAGTTGGGGGTAGTTAGGTGACGGGAGGGGGTAATTTCGGGGCTAGGTGGTGGTGGGGGGTGAGTTAGGGCGGATGGAGGGAGGTAGCTATTTGGTTGGGGGGGGGGAAAAGGTAGGTGGGTGGTAGATAGTTTGGGGAGGTGGGTTTTGCTGGGTAGTTGGGGGGGGTAGGTGGGGGTAGCTAGGTGAAGGGAGGGGTAGGGGGTAGGTGGGGGTAAGTTGGTGGGGGGGTTAGGTAGGTTATAGGGGGGGGGTAGATAGGTGGTGGGTGGGGTTGTGCGGTGTAGTTTAGATAATTAGGGCTGACTTTTTATAGGAACAAAAAATCTTAAAATGACCTCTTCACTTTGAACATTACCAGTAGTTCCTAATTACTACAGATTACAAACGAAGTTACTGTTAAAGTCCAATGTTAGAAATGCTCAAACAGAAAGAAGTCAAAATTCGAGTCAAGAACAAAATTGCTTTCTGCTAAAACAAACATAGCCGGTAGAATACCGGAAACGACTCGAATCGTCGTGCATTATAATCTCTAACCTGACCTTACCAAAATCAGAACATCAATATAGACAAGAGATTAAAAAAGTAGCCCAACAAATCACATTAAAGTGTTTTAAAAATACCGACAACTTTTTAGGTGCGAGGGGAGCTAGATGGGGTGGATGGGTAGATAGGTTGGGGGGGTGGGTAGTGCTGGGGTAGTTGGGGGGGGGGTAGGTGGGGGTAGCTAGTTGAAGGGAGGGGTAGGGGTAGCTGGGGGGAAGTTGGGGGGTGCGGGGGCGGTGGTGTTGTTGTTGGGGGAGGGGGGGGGGTAGGTAGATGTTGGGGGCGTAGGTAGGTGGTGGGGGGTTGTGCGGTGTAGTTTAGATAATTAGGGGTGATTTATATAGGAACAGAAAATCTCAAAATGACCTCTTCACCTTGAACGATACCAGCAGTTCCTAATTACTATACATTACAAGCGAAGCTACTGTTAAAGTCCAATGTTCGAAAACAGAAGTCAACAATCAAAAACGAAGGTAAATGTTCGAACAGAAAGAAGTCAAAAGTCAAGTCATGAACAAACTTGCTTTCTGTTAAGAAAACCGGTAGAATATAAATACTCCTCTTCGAGTCGTAAAAACCCATGGAATCTCAATACTCCTCTTCGAGTCGTAAAAAGACACACACGTTTACTATAATTGCTATGAACTGCGTTCAAGAGCAATTAATCATATATTACATTGAATGATTACTAAGAGTTATGATGAGCAACCCTGGTGACGAAAAACTTTTCACTGAGTAGAAAACAACATTTTGGCTTGCATACAAGATGAGGAAGAGCTTGTTAATAGTTTTTCGTAGAAAAATTGTCTGAAAATCATGACATGGCAAGGTTCTAACTCGACTTCAACAAAAATTTAATCTCGAAAGTTCATTTTTCACAGTAATTAGTTCAAAAATTAGTTTTAGACTTACAAAATTACAAAAACATACCAAAATGGTACGTCTGCGATCTCTGTCAGTTTGGTCATTTAAAATTGACTTCAAAGTCTCTAAAGATGACAGAAGATTGTCTAGGATGTACTAAAAATAGCGTTAATATATTGAATAGTCATTTCTCGTCAATCTTGACTAGTTTTGATTTATGGAGCATATCCGGTGGGTCTGAGGTTTCCGAATGTCTTCCATTACTGGTTTTTCACCAATTCAGGCAGGCTTCTACGATCAATAAAAGTGCGCCCGGAATGCTGGGATGATCATAGTTCGTTTTCAGTGTTTTGTCATTTCAATTTAAGAATAAAATTGAAATTTTTCCTTTATTGAGTAGTTTGAACTGTTTCAGAAACGCATTTACCATTTCGTATCAGGAGAAATAAGCTATAGATGATCTCATGATTTGTTGACATCAGTGTAATAAATTTGCATTTTTCTGGCAAAAAAATTTAATAGTTTTACGTCAATTATGCTGCATAATACTGTTTGATGAAAATGTGAGAAATGTATGCTGTCAAATTTATCTTTTGCTGACTTCTGAGTTGATAGCGTTAACTTTTATATTAGTTTCAATATTCACAGTGGTGAGCATTTCAACAAAATTTTTATCAGCACTTGACTTTTTGTTCAGTTATGAGTTTAATATTTAATGGCACAAAAAAGCACCACGGAGATTGGAGCCGCAAAAATCACAGTGAAGGCATCAAAAGGAAGTCAAGAAGATTGGAAACTTATAATTCCTTTGGTTTCATATCAAAACAAAAGGGACTCGCATCTGCTGTTCTCCCCCTAGGAAGCGTTCCAATTTTCATAAGGGTATGAGATGAACCTATGAGTGGAGAGCAGACAAGATCAGTGAGTATTTTTGATAAAAACAGAGTGTTGATCTGAATAAGGTTCGCATATTCTATAAAAAAACATTTAAAAAAGGTTTGTTGCCTGTTTTCTCGAGCAAAAAGAATATGATTACCGCTTGTTTTGATACCTTTGACCTAAAAATTTTATGAGAATCTGAATAAAAATATATATACTCAGTTTTTTGAAGAGCATAAACTGAATATTTTCATATGATCAAGAATTGGAAACGAACACTCTATCTCTACTTTGCAGGAAGTTAGCTAAGTTTGTGTTTCTTTTTCGGAACTCAACTTTAAATGAAAAATTATCAAATATTGAAACTTTTCTCGTTTCATTTCAATGAAAAGCAACCCCTCCAACTAATTTGAGTTTAAATCAAAAAAGCAACTGCTTCATTCCTAGCAAACATAACGCGCAGATTGCCGGAAACTAGCGGTGACTTATTTCCATCACTCCAATTGGAAATGAACAAAGAAAAATACAGAAAATGGGAATTGATTGATTTCATATAAACTTTTTCCTACTATTGCTTCATAATAAGAAAAGTTCAAAGTCTTAAATGAATTACATTTCTCATTAGACCTTTTAACTAAGATAGACAAATTTCGAGTGAGAAAAAAATCGGGTTTAGGTTTTCTGCCATTTCCCTATTAATTTGGGATGCCTATATTGAATCAGGTGAAGTTCAAGTTTTTTTTTGCTGAGAAAACAAATTTCTTTTGTGGGAAAAGTAGATTGAGCGAAAAACAAAACTAGTTTTGCAGAAGTCAAAAGATTTCAGGTAAAATGTTGAAAAAACGATAAACAAGATAAAGCAAAATCAATTTTGTCTGAAGAAAATAGAAAAGAGAGTGACAGCAAAAAAGCAGCCTGCGACACTTGCACGACTTTTAATAAGAATTACTTCAAAATGAATCTGACGACTGACAACTTAATTTTTATGGTGGTTAAAAAGTACGAGGAAACCCAACTCTTATGTGGCGGCTGAGCTTATTAATTCAACAACCAAACTGAATAGCGTTTCAAGGCCATTTCAAGCATTAAAGCTAGAATAGCATGACAAGCAAAATTTCATGATACACTCTATCAAAGCCATTTGGATTTGTTCACTTTGTTCAACATCTATATTCAGTAACTATTATTAGTATGTAATCATCATACATGAAATTAAATTGAAACTCAAACTCAAACTACGCTATTATTGCCACGTATTCAAGTGTTCCAAATCACACATATTTAGCTCATATGGAGCAAGAGATACCCAACTTGGTAAAACAGATTCAATGATTTGGCGTGGGGGCACCGTATAAGGTATCCCGAACCCCAACCTCAGTGTAATCAGAAAACTTTACGACATAGTGATCTACAACCAATCAGAGATTCAATTTTGACATGTACGGCAGTATAAACAAAGCTTGAATAACTACCAAAAATCAGTTGAAACTCTTAAATTTGGTTTTAATAAAATGACATACAGTGCGTATTGAAGCACACTTTCTTGAGCGGTAAATTACTTGTTATCCTGTCATGTTTCTGTAGATTATATTATTATATTAATGAGTGTAGAATTTTGACTTAACTTTGCTTGGTGAAAAGAGAACTAACTTTGATATTCTCAAAATTTTCTTTCTGAGGAACAAAAATCCGAAGTAAGAGAAACTTTGTGCAAAGCACATAGTCAATTTCTCTTAACGGTTTTAACAAAGCCCAGCATGGTTTTGATACTGGTGTTATTGAGGCCAATTGAGAAAGAAAAGTTGTTCATTAATTTAACTCAGAATATCCGAATCTGAGGTAGAAATTGTCATATTATTTCTCGAAGACCATTTAGCCAATTCAATTCATTTATTTTTTGTTTGATTTTTTATTTGACAGTGTTGTGCACTGCCAACTTTTCTAAAATTTGAATCATTACTTACAGAAATATTCAACATTGAATTTTTGTTCCATGTATTTACCCAGCAGTGTTTATTTTTACATCAAATAGTAGGGCCATATAACTTTCATAACCCCGTGAAATTTTATTTACGTTTGTGGTTATTGAGATATCATCGAAAAACCTGTAATTTGAGACTAATCGTTTATTTGAAACTTTTGAATTTTGCTTAGTTGAAGCAAAGTCATTTGTTATTTGGCAAAGTTGAACAAGTAGTTATTTGAAATTATTGAGATTTAAGTAATGCAACGGCACTCTAGAGAACAACGGATAACACAGTTCACAAAAGTTAACTGCAAAAACAAAATATCCGGTCAGATTTGAAACCGCTGAAACGAACTGGGTGGTGTAAAGTTTTCCTTGAGTTTGATAGGAGAGCAGCCGTTACATTTGGCCCACCGACCCGGACATTGGAAGGCAAACTGCAGTCAAACCGGATGAAGAAATTGCCAAAGGCAACCCCCAAAGAGAATCAAACAAATCAACAGCAACAGGCCAGTGAGTTGAACAGAAGAGTGAAATTCAATAAAGAAATTGAAGTGCGAACCCTGCTGAAAGGAAACCAACAAAGCGAAAGCGAACAGCAACCAGGCAAGCCAAACACGACCAGGAGAGAGGAGCTTCAATCAACAGTTCAAAGGTACGAAAATGAGTTCCAAGACAAAATACATACAAAATATTTGAAGATTAAGATCGACCCAGAAAACTAAAGTTCTTCTATCAACAGACTGTTTAACTTCGAGAACAAGAAATATCCAAGCAACTGCAACCCTGAAACAAGCTTGCACCCTACCCAACAAATTTTCTAGAAGAACATCCGAAAGAAGCAAGGAAGAGCAAAGCAAATTTGGACTACCATTGGCTTGCATATATAAGCAAAGGCACGCAACCAGCAATGAATGCAGAGCAAAGCAACGCAACCCAAGAAGTGAAAGATAGTGAGAGCAACAACAACTACCCAACGGACAATACAGTTGCTCAAACAGTGCAAAATGGAACAACAGCAAGTGGCCAAGAGACGCAGAATGTTTCGGAAACATCTTCAGCAAAGCAAAGGCGCGAGGAAATGATGAAGAAATTCGATATTGAATTTAAAACCAAGGTGAGATTAGAAAAAGCACGGTTCGAGAAGAAGAGGCTAGAGCTGGAAATGCAAATGAAAGAACTGGAAGGCAAGCATCAACCACTGGAGGAAGAGCGTGAGCTAGAGCGCAAAGTGAAGAGAACAACATTAGAGAATGATGATGTTCGTTCCCAATCAACCAGTGATCGATACAAGTCACCCTTCAATTGAACCACAAAGAAGAGAGATGTATCAGACTGGGCTATTAGAATTGACAACCTTCTAACACCAGACCGATCAACAGCTCGCTTCGAATTAACCCTTGAAGTTGCAAGGCACAGTCACTTCTCACAATATCGCAGTTCACGAGACCGTTCTTCAACCAGGCAAGGCAAGGTCAGCGATCTCTGGAAGGGTCGATTCTGGACAGTTCTTTTGTGCTGCATGGAGCATTCTGGAGAGGAAAATTGGAAGGCCTCATGTGATCATAGATACACAACTGGAGAGTCTTCGAAAAATAAGCCAGGTGAAACCAGCTCACGACACAACAGGTCTGATCAGTTTCTCAGTTATTGTTTCGAACTTTGTGAATGTGCTCAAAGAGTACAAGCAGATTGGTGATCTGCAATCAAGCTCGACACTCTATATGGCAGTAGATAAACTACATCAAGTTCTCAAAGAGAAGTGGTGGTTCTATATTGATGACAAAGATGAAGATTGGCATGATCTGATAATTTTTGACAAATGGCTATCTAGGATAGCATTCGTGCATGAAGGGTTTTCAGCTTTCAAGGGGAGTGAAGAGAAGAAGACCAAAGAAGCACAAAAGGAGATAAATGGTTCTCGAAAACATCGAACTTCAGTGCAAGTTGCAACGTGAAGGAAACAAAGCAAATGCCAAGTGATCACTGCCGGCTAGCTGATGACACTCTTAAAATTTGAAACTGTCCACTATTCAGGAACATGAGTTTGAATAATCGGTACGCAGCAGTGAAGAAGCAACGCTTATTTTGCGGATGTATAGCCAAAGGGCATGCAATCAAAGATTGTAAAATCAATCCGTTCGGTATCAAGGGATGCATCAAGGAGCACAACTGATTGCTACACTCAGAAAACCAAAAGGACGAGGGCTATCACGCAGTCAACGTAAGCGCAGGAACAATCATCCAAAGTAACGAAGTTACAAGCTTTCTTCAGATAGTTCCTGTCTCAATACAGAGCGGTGGCAGCAGGCTGATTACATATGCTTTCCTCGATGGTGGATCAAGGGTTTCACTCATCGATTAAAGTGTGCAAGAGAAACTACGAGCCTAAGGCACCGATCTGACGATCGACATAGCTGGCATACACGGAATGAAGGATCTGAAGACAGAAAGGGTTCCTGTCAAAATAAAGGGACTACATTCAAAAGTGCATTCAATCCAAGCGTCTGCACACCCGTCAATCTCCTTGGGAAACACTAACTACAACTACAACAAGCTGAAGCAAATCTTCAATCACTTGAGTGTTCTACCCAACAAAATTTCATCTTGATGGAATTTGGCATCGTCCGTGGTCAAGATGCTTGCGAATTACAACGCCCATTTGACTACAAGATAGCAACAAGAAGTGAGCTTTTCGCCAACCTAACAGAGGTAGTATGGGTAGTGAGTGGACCCATTACGGGCAAATAAAGCCAAAATGTTTGTCATTTCGCTTTCACAGGAGATGAGAAAGTGGCTGAAAATATCCAAACCTGGTGGGACATATGCTTCAAAAAACAACGTCGTCAGTCAGTCAGAAAAAAAAACTGCAGGCACAGAAGATGCCAGAGAGTACAACGAAGTTTACAGGCGAGCAGTACGAAGTGGGAATGCTGAGGAGTGAACCAGCTTTGGGTCAGCTTTACTCACTGGAAAGAAGATTTCAAAGGGACCCAAACCTGAAAAGTTTGTATCAGCAATCAAGAGATACAGATGTAGACAAGGAATTCGTAAAGATATTGGACGAGTTCAAAGAGACGGGCACCTTCGAGAAAGAATGGTATTTGCCCCACCATCCAGTACTAAACACGCCTGGAAAAGTAAGGCGTGTTTGCAATGCCGCATCAAAGTACAAAGACGTATGCCTAATGACAAGCTACCAGCAGGACTTGATCTGCTACATGGGTTGATTGGAACAATATTCAGATTCCGTGAAGGACCAATAGCCCTAAAAGCTAACATCGAGTCGCGGTTTCTACAAGTGCACATTCCCGAACAGGATAGAAGTTGCTTGAGGTTCTTATGGCGTCCAAGGACTACCGAACCTGTTCAGATATAAGAATATCAGCGTCATGTACTTGGAGCTAAAAGTTCTCAAACTTGTGCAAACTATGCTCTCAAGCGAGTGGGACTCGACAACGAAGAAATGTATCCAAATGCTGCAAAAGCAATACAAAACAACTTCTACATGGACGAGTTCATCAAATCAGTAGAAAAACCGGAAGAAGCAATTAAAGTCTAAAATCAACTACAACCTCTTCTCTCACATCATGGATTTGAACTGAAGAAGTGGATAAGCAACATTGATGCAGTTACCGAAGCAATCCCAGAAGACTTGAAGTCAATCAGCAACAGGAAACAAGTTGAAGTGGAATCCAATACAGAGGCATCATCAGTGCTAGGACTAAAATGGACTGTTACTGATGATAGTCCTCAAGTGTACAGAGAAACGAATAAGAAAGTTGAAGCACCCATAACCCAGAGGAAATTTCTGTCACTGGTCTCTTCAGTATTCGACCCGATCGGGTTGGTCGTTCCGTTCAGTGTTCACATGAGATGACTTCTGAAAATTATTTGGACTAAGAATAATCAACATTGGGAAAACGAAGTGGAGCCTAGTGAAGAGGAAGAATTCCTGAGATGAAAAGAACAACTTCCAATAGTAGCTGAAACAATCATTGATAGAAGATATTTCACTAGGGAGAGGGATAAAACCGATCTTCATGTGTTTGCTGACGCATCTGAAGACACGATGTGTGCAGTGGCCTACCTATTTTCACAACTAAAAGAATACTCAGCTGACTTAGCATTTGTCATTGGAAAATGCATAACGGCACCGATGAGGCATCTTTCAATACCCCGCCTGGAATTACAAGCGGCAGTCATGGCAGTGAGGTTGAAAGAACAGATAGTCAAGGAACACGTAATGAAGATAAATAGCTGCAGTTTCTCGTCATATTCAATTACCGTATTGCTGTGGATAAACAGTTCCCATCGTAAACAACAACTGTTTGTGGCCGGTCGAGTAGCTGAGAAACTGGATACAACTGATGTTTCGCAGTGGAAGCATGTGAGTGGAATCAACAACCTATTGAACATTGGTACCACAGCAATCAACATTAAGGAACTCAAGATAAGTTAGTGGCTCACTGGGCCGGCCTGGTTGAAGCGACCAGAAAATGAGTGGCCTGAGCAAGTGAACCTAACCTTCGCATCAGATGAAGAGAATATACACTCATCAGTCTTCATGATACAGGCTGAAGAGAAGAAAGATGTTATTCAGTGGGAACGATTCATTAACTTTAACAGAATAGTGAATACAGTGGCATACGTACAGCAAGCGTTGCACAAACACAAAACAACAACACTCGAAGTCAGCATTGAAGAAAAAAAGCGAAAGCAACAATCTTCAAGCTATTAGAGCAAGAAGAGTTTAGGGAAGAGATAAAATCTCTCAAAACTGAAAAGGAAATTCCAAAAAGCAGCAAAGTCTTAATATTCTCCCCATTCCCAGATGAAGAAGATTTATTCGCGCCAAAGACAGAATAAGCAAACGTCAATTGGATTTCAAGGCAAAGCATCCAATATTGTTACATTGGAAACATCATGCGGTTGAATTATTCTTGCGAAACGAGCGCAAGGACAATCAACACGAGGGCACTGAGCATGAAAGCAAAAGATGTTCAGCAGAAGCTGTTCAGCAGAAGATGTGGATTCTAGGCATACGGAGCGCCTTAAGATCAATCAAGAACAAGTGCGTTACCTGCAGAAAAGGCAGAGCACAAACGATAGCACCAGTAATGGAAGATCTACCCGAAGAACGGTTAGAAGCTTCAAGAGTCTTTACAGATGTTGGAGTTGACTACTTTGGCTCGTTCATTGTGAAGATTGGGCGAAGAAATTAAAAGCGATGGCGCTGTCTTTTCACATGTCTAACTATGAGAGCCGTGCATATAGAAGTTGTACCCAAGTTGGACACAGATAGTTGTCTCAATGCAATCATGCTATTTATTGCTCGGAGAGGCAAACCAAGTACAATCATCATTGACAGCGGGACAAACTTCTTTGGAGCTTAAACTGAGTTTGCAGAGTGTGTTGCGGCATGGAACAAAGAAGGGAATAAAGAACATCTAATTCAACGAGGAATCAGATGGTAGTTCAACCCACCCGCAGCACCTCATTTCGGAGGAGTATGGGAACGGTAGGTGAGAAGTTGCAAGAAAGCAATGTATGCAGTGTTGGGGAACAGATCAGTCACTGTGAAGGTTCTTTCAACTACGATGTGCGTAGTTGAACAGACATTGAACGCAAGATCGTTGATTCTGGTCAGTTCAGATGTTAATGACTTGGAAGCATTGACTCCCAATTACTTGCTGCTTGGCAACAAGAATGATTGCTTACCCTATCTACCATGCGCGGAAGAGTTTGTGGATCATCGAAAGCTCTTACGACGAACTGAAGCCTATGCAAATCTCATGTGGGACAGATTCTGTAAAGAATATATGCCAACTCTGAATAATCGGCAGAAATGGCGATCTAAGACGAACGAAACCCTTAAAGAAGGCGATCTCGTTTTGCTGATCGAAGACAGCGATAAACGTGGATATTACAATCTAGGTTGAGTAACGGAGACCATCGGTAGGTCTGACGGTGTGATTCGATCAGCGATAGTCCGAAGGAACGACTGAGTGTACAAGAGACCAGTAGTGAAGCTCGCCCCAGTAAAACCTGGAAAAGATGTTTTCGCGATGGAAAACAGGGCCGGCGATATTGCGGCTGAGCTTAACAACTCAGAAATCAAATTGAATAGCGCTTCAAGGTCATTTCAAGCCTTAAAGCTAGAATAGCGTGACAAGCGAAATTTAATGCTACATTCTACTGAAGCCATTTGGATTTGTTCATTTTGTTCAACATTTATATTTAGCAACTATCATTAGTACGCAATCGTCATTCATGAAGTCAAACTATAACTCTAACTCGAACTACCTCAACAACCAGCAAAACAATACTACGACTTAAGAGTATTGCATCAGATTCTTTGCGATTGGATTGCGAATCAACCTGTTATTGATACAGAATATTCGACAAAACTTCTACATGGTTAACAAATTTCCCATGACATCAAATTTACACTGAAAAAGTGACGTTATGGAAAAGTGTTCACATTCTGTCGACATTATTATCTACAACCAATCAACAGTTGAATTTGACATGTAAATCCACGTGACTAGCAGCATAAAAGGAGCTTGAAAAACTACCAGAAATCAGAAGAAGTTTGCAATTTTGGTTATATCAAACTTGTTAATTTTGTCTCATTAACTGACATACAGTGCGTATTGAAGCACACTTTCTTGAGCGGTAAATTACTTGTTATCCTGTCATGTTTCTGTAGATTATATTATTATATTAATGAGTGTAGAGTTTTGACTTAACTTTGCTTGGTGAAAAGAGAACTAACTTTGATATTCTCAAAATTTTCTTTCTGAGGAACAAAAATCCGAAGTAAGAGAAACTTTGTGCAAACCACATAGTCAGTTGCTCTTACCGGTTTTAACAAAGCCCAGCATGGTTTTGATACTGGTGTTATTGAGGCCAATTGAGAAAGAAAAGTTGTTCATTATTTTAACTCAGAATATTCGAATCTGAGGTAAAAATTGTGGTATTATTTCTCAAAGACCATTTAACCAATTCAGTTCATTTATTTTTCGTTTGATTACTTGTATGACAGTTTTGTGCACTGCCAAGTTTGCTAAAATTTGAATCATTACTTACAGAGTTAATCAAAATTGAATTTTTGGTCCATGTATTAAGATTGGTTATAAATTATAAAAGGTAACCCCACCAACGCAGTTCACCCAGCAGTGTTTATTTTTAAATCAAATAATAGGGCCACATAATTTCATATCCCTGTGAAATTTTTTCTCATTAGCGTTTGTGGTTAATGAGATATCATCGAAAAACCTGTAATTTGAAATTAATCGTTTATTTGGAATTTTTGGATTTTGCTTAGTTGAAGCAAAGTCATTTGTTATTCGGCAAAGCTGAACAAGTAGTTATTTGACACTATTGAGATTCAAGTAATGCAACGGCATTCTAGAGTATAGCGGAGAATACAGTTCACAAAAGTTAACTGCAAAAAAACAATATCCGGACAGATTTGAAACAGCTGAAACGAACTGGGCGGTGTAAAGTTTTCCTTGACTTTGATTGGAGAGCAGCCGTTACATTTTAAATCAAAATTTGTCCCAAATGCACCCACAGTATAATCGTTTTTTGATCAGTTCGATTTGTTTAAAAAATAAGGATAACCCCACACGTTCATTTTTTAGGTAGTAGATGTGTAGATTAGAAACAGTTTAATTCATATTATTCAAGGTGTACCTGAAGCTTTTTCAGATGTATCGTTCTCATCCTCAAACATGTAAGGAATCAGAAACCTACATTACAGGAAAGACAATTATTGAAATACGAACAATCTAATTCTTCCAACTTTTGAACATATAATCTATTGGAGAAATAAAATATTGTCAATTTTCTATATTCCAATATTAGGATATCCTTGATTTTTTATCAAAAGGTTTAAGTAAGCACATAAGGGAAGACTAGGCGTGAAAAGGTTGGAAAGGTGAAAGGTTAAAAGCTCTAAGTTTTAGCGCTCAGTGTTCAAAGTTTCTATATTGAGTGCCAAAATGAACAAAACCTGTGCCAAATAATTGAGCGCTTTTCTATTGTATCCGTTGTAAATATAAATGTTTTAATATATAAACGAGTATGCGTATTTGAAATGTGAAAAGGCAGAGAAGTAGAAAAAACATCTATTTCTCCTGGGGAAATCAAAAAAGTTGAATATGTCTCCTCAACAATTGATGGTTTCTCAAGGGCTTTTCAATGATACCCTTTATTTCTCCGCAAAAGATGTCCGTCGTTCAATAATGGCTCAACAAAAAATCCAGGGTAGCATTAAGTTCCAACCCCCATTTCATGGAATGTTGAAACAATTAAGTAACAGCGCCTCAAAAACTCCCTAGGATTTTTTTTACATTTTCAAAGAAGCAGCTCTTCTTGAAGTTCTTGCGGTCCTTTCACATACTTCAAGAGATACCCTCGAACGATAACTGAGTTATTACGTATAGTCTTGATTTTATGTCAAAGTTTCTTTTAAGACTAACCAAATGGTGCACACAATCGATTAATTGTAACGACGACTTTGATTTCCTACAAAAAATCACCGTCATTTCCTGCGATATCGACCAAAAAAGGCAATTGTCGGCATACTTTTTGTTCTGTTGTGCACATTTCAATTTGAATCTTCATGGACACAGCTCTTCATGCATCTTGGGCATTAGCTCTACAAGTTCTTAAACTAATCTACAACCCTCTTTTCATGAAGAAAGTTTTCTGGGCAGGTTTTTTCTGTAACAAAAATGCTATCTAAAGTTTGTTCACCTGACGACACTGGCTGAGTGTGATTGGGCATGGGTATCACTCTCCGTGTGGATAGAAGAGGGCACAAATGACTGGATTTCAGGGCCAAACAGATCTGCAGCCGGGTCATTGATCTTGTCAAGTAATGTGTTCCACTGATAACACAAAAGTTAGTGACTAAATTTCAGATTGAAAAAATTGCAGTAATTCATTATGCAGGTCAATGTTAGTCTTTCTGTGCTGTTTTCACATCTTATCAATTCAGAAATTTAAAATTTAGTCAAAAACAATTACAAAACATCGCAAAAATGGATTTCTAATAGAATGCGCATAATAAGCATAAGCAAGGCAATGAACAAAATAGCCTCAGCAATAAGTTTTTGTGAACATAAAATTATGGTAAGAAACAAAGCAAATTATGGCTCTCTGTCGTTGTCAAAAAGGTTTCTCTTTTTTACTTAATGATATCGACGTTGAAGAGTGTGAACAATTTTGCTCCTGGTAAATAAAAGTTTATCTTTTGAAATCATGATTGAAATTACCAACTCTAAAAAATTTTACCATTGAAAACTCCCATGGACTGCACAATAATCTACTCTCTAGATTTTGGCTCGCTCAATACTTTTTTGGTTTCATGTTTTTTGTCAAAGGTCTCGATGAAAATATTGATAGACACCAAATTAAGTCATCTCGAAGACAATGGCTTGTTGATATTTTGTTTGCCTCGTCAATTGTCAACACTTTGACTCAACAGTTGGTCGGTTTATTTATCTTTGAATAAATCGTAAAAGAAAAGCACACATTAGGGAACTTTGCTTGTGTGAGTTGGCACAAATAATCGGACCAGGGAAATTTACTCGGATTAGTTACGCGAAATCCGTTTTTATAACCTTAAAACCCTACAGCCTTGTTAGGGACCTGAAAACGGCTCAACTGATGATCTAGTGGTGTACTCGTTTATCCTCTTCAACTTCAATGTACGTAATTTTTGTAAACAACAAATAAATTTCTTTTGCATTACTTGATAACGGAACATTAACAATTTATTATTATTATTATTACATATCAACGGTATGCAAACGTCGTATGCAGACGTGGAATACCTTGTACCTGGTTCAATATCTCAAGTTTTGCAGACTCTACAGCCTGTCCCAGCTGTGAGTTAGACACCTCTTCACCTATTGTCAGGACACACTTGGGTTGGACGACAGGTGTCCATGTGAGTTGGACCTCGTGAGACTGGACCCGATAGGAAGATGCCAAGACATCTGTGGGAGGAATGAGACCATCTGAAATCAACACCCAAACTGATGCCAAATTATTGTTCAAATGTCAAAATCTTTGATAAAAAATATAACAAAACAAGAAAACGACAACTCAAAAATCCAGTATTGTTTTTTGAAAACTAACAGCGTGTAAGTCATAAAAGCAACAGCCATGAACTGAAACAATTAATTCGATTAAATTAGGCATGCTTAGCAGCAGACGAGACCTGTCCTTAATAAGAAAAAGAGAAAAAACAACAATGCGAACAATAAAGCGAAAACGAACAAAAAACTCAAAAATTTCATAATTTTTCCTGAAAACAGTTAGTGTCAAAGTCATAAAAACCATTAGGTTTGAAATGAAATCAATCGACCTTAATCTTTTTAGCAAGCTATGAGACCTGTTCCTAAAGCTATTAAACGATAGCACAACCAGAAGTAAAACAAATACTCGCAAAAATTTAAAAATTCATTAAATTTTTTGGAAAACAAATAGTGTCATAGCCATGAAAACCAACACTAGACATGGACTCAATCCATTATTTAAGTTCATTTACTCCACTTTAGCACCCAATGAGACTTGTCATTAATGGCACTAATTGATCAGACAATAGAAACAGTATTACAAGAGGGCAAACATCGGATATTCAAAAAAAAGCATTGGTTGACTGTTGAGGTAATCAATCAACTGCCAGTTGGTGCACTTAAAACACATATGTACCATATAAATTCTGCTTATGAACAGAAACGCTAAACACTGAAGTTAAACTGCCGCACAAGAAAACAATTTTGCTATCAAAAAATCAAAAATTGTTCAATAACCAATTTCTCACTCAATTTTAAAGGTTCGCTCCCTTTACTATTCCAGCGTGATTAAAATCACTACACCAATTTGAATTCTAACTGACGCGATAAAGAAAAACAATTTGAGAATAAATCATAAAAAAACATACCCGGAAGACACCGGCACTGACTCGAAGTACACATTCCCTTAGGGTCAAAAGAACCACTCAAAGAATAAAATTAGCATGCTAATATATTTACGAATCATATTAAAAAATAACAAAGAAAAGAAAACGCAAGATTGATCCGCCAAGTTGCGCCACTCAAACCACTAAAAAACTCGCAATTTTTTGTAAAAAATAAGGAAATGCTATATACACAAAAAACCGACGAAAAGGGCTGTAAAATAAAATCAAAACATGGAATTGATAAAAAAATGTAACTACAAAGAAGACTTAAATGCTACCTCTCAACTGTTATTTTGGAAACTCTAAAATAAATTCTCTTCTCAATCAGTGCATTACGCATCTTCAATCGGAGGAACGCTAAACAACAATAAAAAAGCAAACAACGAAAAATTGAAAAAAAACAAATTATATAATTCTTGCAGTTAAACTTGCGATGTATGAAACCTTGAACTGTCCAATCTGTCTAACAAAACATACAAGATATTTCTTGTTTGAAAAGTGAATACGAGGAACTATTGCTATTAATTCAGAGGGAAAAAGAGGAAAAAATTGAAGAAAAAAAACAAAAGTGCAAAATTTTGATTAGTTTTACAGAATTCTTATCAATCTACATTTATCAAAAAATCTTTTAAATTGAACGACCACCTTAACGATGAAAATAAAAGCTTTCAACCAAAAAGAAACAAAGAGTACAAAACTTTCTGAAAGCATCCAACAAAGCAAAATAGCAAAAAAAGCTCAAAATGGCGCCTGAAAGTCTGACGAAAATATTGGAAGATCAAAAAAGTCTCCGAACGCACTAATACTAGTTTAGTTGATTGAGACAAACACCATTATCCAATGATGTTAAATTTATAAAAGAAAACGGCTTTGAAAATGCCGCATGTAATAAAGAAAGCAAAAAAGCGATATTTTTTATTGAACTTACCCTATTTTTTTTAAATAAACGCAGCTCAAAAAAAATTCTATTTATTTTAAAACCGACCTAAACCACTAAAAAAACTGATTTCAAGCGTTTTTTTGGTTGATCGAAAAGGCTTTCAAGTGCAATAATATTAGATTAGTTGATTGGGACAAACACCATTATCCGATAACGTTAGTGTTGAAACTAAAAAGGGCTTTGCAAATGCCGCACCTGATAAAGAAAACGAAAAAACGTGAACTCATGAACAGAAACGCTAAACACTGAAGTTAAACTGCCGCACAAGAAAACAATTTTGCTTTCAAAAAATCAAAGATTGTTCAATAACCAATTTCTCACTCAATTTCAAAGGTTCGCTATCTTTATTACTCCAGCGTGATTAAAATCACTACACTAATTTGAATTCTAACTGACGCAATAAAGCCAAAAAAATTTGTGAACGAATCTTAAAAAATCATACCTGGAAGACACCGGTACTGACTCAAAGTACACATTCCCTTAGGGTCAAATGAACCACTCAAAGAATAAAATTAGCATGCTAATATATTTACGAATCATATTAAACAATAATAGAGAAAAGATAACGCAAGAATGGTCCGCCAAGTTGCGCCACTCAAACCACTAAAAAACTTGCATTTTTTTGTAAAAAAAGAAAATGCTATATCACAAAAAACCGACGAAAAGGGCCGAAAAATAAAATCAGAAAAGTTACATGGAATTGATAAAAATGTAACTACAAAGAAGACTGAAATGCTACCTCTCAACTGTTATTCTTGAAACTTTTTTCTCTACTCAATCAATGCATTACGCATCTTCAATCGGGGGAAAAACTAAACAACAAAAATAAAGCAAACAACGAAAAATCTGAAAAAAAATTATATACTTCTTGCAGTTAAACTTGCGATGTGTGAAACCTTGAACTGTCAAATCTTTCTAACAACACATACATGATACTTCTTGAATGAATAAGGAACACGAGGAACTGTTGCTATTAATTCAGAGGGAAAAAGAGGAAAAATCTGAAAACAAAAAACAAAAGTGCAAAATTTTGATTAGTTTCACAGAATTTTTATCAAAAAACATTTATCAAAAAATCTATTAAATCAAAAGACCACCTTAACGACGAAAATAAATGCTTTCAACCAAAAAAAAGATTACAAAATTTTCTGAAAGCATCCAACAAGGCAAAATAGCAAAAAATAGCTCAAAATTGCGCCTGAAAGTCTAACGAAAATATTGGATGATCAAAAAGGTCTCCGAACGCATTAATACTAGTTTAGTTGATTAGTTGATTGAGACAAACACCATTATCCAATGATGTTAAATTTATAAAAGAAAACGGCTTTGAAAATGCCGCATGTGATATAGAGAGCAAAAAAGCGATATTTTTTATTGAATTTACCCTATTTTTTTTTTAGATAAACGCAGCACAAAATAATTTCTATTAATTTTAAACCCGACCTAAACCACTAAAAAAAATACTTTCAAGCGTTTTTTGGTTGATCGAAAAGGCTTCCAAGTGCACTAATACTAGATTAGTTGATTGGGACAAACACCATTATCCGATAGCGTTAGTGTCAAAACTAAAAACGGCTTTGAAAAAGCCGCATATGATTAAAAAACAAAAAAGTAAAAATTTGATCAAGTTTACCCAACTTTTCGCCATGCAACAAAGCAAACGCCGTCCAACAAGACAATTTTGTGCCATCCAACATTTTTTCATCCAACAAGGTAAATAGCAAAAATAGCTCAAAATTGCGCTAGAAAGTATAACAACTTTATTGAATGATCGAAAAGGCCTCCAAACGCATTAATACCAGTTTAGTTGATTGTGACGAAATGGCTTTCAAAGACGCACGTTCTCACAAAATGTTTCTCGCTAAGCGCCAATTTTTTTGACTTCTACTCTTCGCGCTCCCTCATAGAATGATGCCTGAACAAAAACCACTCTACAATCTCTCTCTACTTGACTTTTGTTCAGCAGATTGACCTAAGCAGTTCTTTGTAAGTGCATCTTTTGACTTCTTCTAAAGCATCTTATAAAAATAGAAGTCAGCGATTAAAAATAAAAGATCACCATTACTCCTCTTCGAGTCGTAATAAAAAGACGGCACACCTATAGAATCCAAAAACTTTGGATTGTAATAGGAGCGCTATATTAGCCGGCTGAGAAGATGAGGCGGCTATGAAATAGCAAGAGTTTGGAAACATTTGTGATGCGCAATCCGGGACATGAAAATTATCGTCAGCCTAACCAAAAACGTTGACCAGTCTTGTTACTGTAAGATGTGACTTGTTGTAAATCGCAACTGCTTCTCAAGATTAATGAGAACAAAACTCACATAACTGTCCTCTGCAAATCTGTATTCGCCTGGCCGCTTGTTTGCACATAATTTCATCCTGTTTCACCTCATTGTCGACAGCATGTTGCGGATCTTTGCCACTAGACTCGTCAATTTTCTGTTCTCTCAACTGTTTTTCTAACAGGTGTTGAGCTCCTTTCTCGCACTGGAACACTTAAGTTATATTCGTTCCGTGTCGAATTTTTACCCCAAAAAGATATAAGACTAGGAGGGTAATCGCGGGAATTTAGGCGGTAATGGGGGAGGGGGGGAGGGTTATGGGGGGAATGAGGAGTAATGGGTTTTTTTTGGGGGGTGGGAATAAAATCAAGAAAGCAAGTTTTTACATATCTGTATAATAACTACTTTGCAATTGAAAGCAGATAGAATTTGAGATCGCGTTCAGTTTTTTCCTCCAGCTCTTAAAAAGTATGTCCCTGATTTCACTCTATTTGGAGGCCGGAGATGGCTATAAGCAAATGCAACGCCATAAAGGTTCCGAGATAACCGTTTCATTGAATATTGTTTCGAACTGCAATGTGAGGTCTTGCATCTGTCCCGCGAAGAGGTCATCGTCTAAAATATGATGAGAATAAATCAGAAGTTGTTTTTGATCAGTTTCGAACTCGAACTGCGGCTTTAGACCGAAAACAAAACATCAGATTTTTTGTAAAAAATTTTTTTGGCAGTATATCAACCGAACTGAGCTCTTTTCCGTCAATCGACAAAGCTTTCCGAGTATCAATTTCAGACAGTTTTGGATCCACATTGGTAAATTTGAGGCAGTAAAAATTGGCTTGAGACTAGCCTAAAAGTGATTCCAGTTCTATTCTGTATGTATGAATGAGGTTTCCCTGTTGGCTGATTCTGAAGTAGTTCTTCAGCCCTACATCCACCTCCACCCCAATCTCCCGCTTCTCAACCCTCCCCACCCAATGGAAGTTCTTCCCGCCTTCCTCCTTGTGCTCCACGTTGAAATCTCTGCAGCCAAACGTAATCAACGTCAAATGTCAAAATAAATCAGAACATAATTCAGGCTGCGATCCAGGCCCAATTGCGTCCAATAAGCATGATTGGGATTGAAAGAATAGAAGATATTGAAAAAAAAAGATTTTTGTACAAAAACATTTTTTAAGTCCGATTTATTTTGACGGCATTTCGTAGTTGAACATATTTCTGTTTCGTAGAGAGAGACTACAGGGGCTAAAATCAATACCAAAAAGCATAAGAGGTGGTAACTAAGACCTATAGGAACGACGTTCAAATAGCGGGCATCTAAAATTGGGCTTTAGAGGTTTATCCCGTTTCTATTTTCTGACTTCAATTTCTTATACTGACTCTGTTCATTTTGAATTGCTTTGCTGAGCAACTGATGTTCAAATTCATTTTTAGCAGAATGAGAGAAGAGTGAAACTAGCCTGGAGAAGTCAAAAAGATTTCAAGCAAAATGTGGAAAAAGCGGCAAAATGGTAAAGCGAAAAAAAGTTCGACGAAGTAAAAAAAATAGGAGCGCTATAATAGCCGGCTGAGAAGATGAGGGCGGCTATTAAACATAGCTGGCATATTGCCAGCAGAAAATAGCCGAAATAGCTTCGCAGATATGCAGTCTCAAAACGGTTGTAAAAGAAACAGACCAAAGAAGAAACCTTTTTTGAAATGCTGATATGTGATAAAACGAATAAACAAGAATTAGATTTGAAGTGGTGATTGTGACGTCTTATGGTCGTAACAAAATCTTGTTGACGAAAAAAATAATTAAGAGAAGGCCAATAATAGACTCAGCTATCGCTCTGCGGCTATTGAAATACAATTATAACCATTGAACTCAATAAATAAATTAATCTTAATCCCATACTAATTACTATGTCTTACGTTCATTACACGCATAGTTTATTTGTATACTGTCTGCTTTGATAACAAAGCAACCTTTCTTCTACATGCTCAAAATTGAGGAGATCGTAGCCTTTCGATTTGGATTTTTTTTAAAAATTTTTCCATAACAGTGAGAAATGTTTATATTGTTCAAAGTTTTTGCTAGCATCTTTTTGTCAAAAGGGAGCTGTGTGTCATCTCATGTTCAGGTTTCTTTATGATGACGCAAACTTGTTTTTATTTTGCAATCTGGCTCAGCGATACTCCAAGCCTTGTTCATCACTGCACCTATAAAGTGTTTTACTTGAAATTGTTTGCCTGGTTAAGTTCAAAAGTGATCAACTAAACCTAAAATGACAATTGAGAGCCAACTTTGTTTTTCTCAAAAGTTTTTTAAATGTTCAAGTAAAACCTGATTTTTTGTTGTCATTTTTGAGGTTTTAAGGTAACGCGTGACATAGCCTTTCAGCAGACTGTTTTTTATCGTCAGTCAAAAGTTAACAAATAAAAATAGGCTGCACTCAGTGTTTTATCCAAAGAGACTGTTGACTTGGATGAAAATGATAATTGCATCAAAACATGTTCCTTAAATTTTTCTATATCAGCATAAATTTTTTGAATCTATTTGTCTCATTTCCGTTAAATTGTAATCCATGGCAATTACCGTGTCATATTAAAAAACCATATCTCATAATCAGTTGCCGCAGATTTGAGAAATCTGAGAAATTTTTGACTTTTACAAAGTAATGTCCGATTATCATGCGCTTTGCACAAGAAAAACGTGTGTTTTCCTTAATGAAATTCTAATGAATTTGAAATTCAATAGCAAGTTCGTTCAATGATTGCGACCAACAACGATGACCTTGGGGAACTAAGTGTCGACAACAGCCAATATGCGACTAAAAATTGCTCCATGACTTTTGTTTTTCTTCAAAAACTGTATGTCACACAACATTCACACGATGCTTTGTGTATGTTAAGTTTGTCAAGCAAATTTGATTCAATTAAGATAGTAGTTTTGGAAAAAATTCTCGTACAAAGAAGTAATTGAGGTAGAAATAGTAGTTTAACTTTATTCAAAAGTTCATTGTGATTTTGAATTAGTGATACATCTGGGCCGATTCTCTAATTGTTCCTACATCATTGATTATTTTCCATGGATAGAAAGAAAAAACACTAAATTGTTAAAATTAAAAAGTCAAATCATTTTAGGAACAAAATGGTTGGAACTAACTCCTGGATATCGTCCGGGTGTAAGATCCGAGACAGTTGAGACGCAAACTCATTTGTGGTTGGGTACATAGTCTGTATGAGGGTTCGGGGTGCCACAATTTCTCCTAGCGTCTCCTTCCTCTTGAGGAACTTGCCGGCCTTCAGAGAAACATCCGCTCCAGCGACATTCGTTTTGGAAATCTTCTTCTGAGTCACAAATTGGGTGGAACTGATTTCTAGTATCAATGCAGTAACATCAAAAACATAACCGACTAACGTCGGGCGAATTGCTCTCAGACGACCGGCGAGCGGTTGGCTTGGTCAGTAGCTAGCCACGGGGGGGGGGGGGGGGTGCACCGGGGGCTGATGGGGGCAGCACTGGGTTGGGGGGGGGGCAAAAGCGCGGTGGGGGGGGGGGGGTGGGTGGAGCCAATAGTGGGGGTGGGGGGTCAACAAGGGGGGGAGGTGTCTCAACCTCTGAACCGCTCTTCACACCATAAGTATAAGTCTCCAAAACAGTTTGAGCTGAAACAGACCTGAAAGGCTCTAAGAGCACTTAATGCCCGCTGGGCGCTACCTGTTTATCCCGTTTTTGAGGACGAAAAGTCAAAAGCGTCAGACGAAAAATTGGTCAAGCGAAAAATCGCATAAAAAAAAGACCGACAGGACTAATATAATTGCTACAAACTTCGTTTGAGAGCAATTAATCAGAACATTTTAAAATTACTTCATTTAAAATAGTAAATTAGTTTTCTTAAAGTTAATTAGTTAAGTTTATCATAAAAACTTTCGAAAAATTGTTCTAACCTCTGAGCAGCTCAGGAGGCAGGAAACTTTTCTTGTCTTCTTCTCTAAAACAAACAAAAGCAAACAATGCGGCAATAGTTAGATTTTGTGTTATTCAATTTTCACAGAGAGCTTGGGAGGAAATTAGTACATGCGTACTCGTATTAATTTTTTCTCAATATTAGTCGTTAAATACTGGGGATATTTCTCGAGTTGAAATCCTATTTTTTTTCATCGATTGATCAGTTTAAATCCATAGAAGTTGGTAAGTACAAAATGCAATCATTTCAATGATTTCAAAATACAATCAATGATTTATGGTAATTTCATAGATGCCGAAGTAATTATCGTAATCATAGTATTCAAGTCAATTTGTACTCTTCCAATAACAGGTCATAAAAATTTTGATAGGGGGCGTAATGATGGAAATGAAAACGCTTTTACTGCGAAAAAAGTTTTGGTTAATTTTAAATATAGATAAAGTTTTCTAACATGTCAAGGGACGCAGATGTCCTTAAGCGACCAGCTGAAACAGAAACAAAATTTTGCAAATTTTAACTACAGGGGAAAAATTGGGCGAATCATTTCTCGAGATAACATGTAAGTATGAACTTACCTCCTCTGGGAGTTGATTTTGGTGTCTCATTGATCTAAAACAAATTCAGCTCCATATTCAGTTGGCACTCAAAAGCGCATTCGCCAAACACCAAAATGAATATCAAAATCTGGACAAAAACAGTTTCTGTATTCTCGTCGTTTTTTTTTTGGGGGGGGGGGGGGTGGAGGATTGCATTTCCTGAGATCTGATTAACTCTTTCGTCATAATTGCTTTTCCCTATTTTGCCCAGTTTTCTGATAACCCTGTTATCCTGCAACATCTTGAAAAATTCTGGCAGAATTGTGCAAAACGGCAACTTTTCTTGCAAGATTTTCTTCCAAGATCTTGCAAGATAACCATTTGTCCTTGCAAGAACCTTGTGCAATATCCACTCATACTGCAAGGTATTGAAAGATAGCCATCGTCTCGGAATATCTCGAAAGATGACCCTTTGTAACAAAAACTTTTCAAGATCTGGTAAGAGAAACATCGACTAGGTCTCGACTAGCGAATATTCAAGATAAATGCATTAAATACTTTCAGTAAGAAAGTACTAAATTCTTTATTATTGTTATTTCTGTACAAAAGAATTTCTTGTAATTACAAAAAAATCCTGCCAAGTGATAATTGTCTAACTAATTACAAAATTCCTGCTACGTTAGATAGTTGAATTTTGATGCTGAACCTTTTTTTGCTAGTTACAATAAAAGCGGGGTGGGATCAAGAAAGGCTTAAGAGAAAATTCTGACACAATACACTTTTTACCGCAAGTTTAAACCATACTTACAAAAACTAGTTTCTAACTCAACTACTGAAATTTTATGTAAAAGCCCTCGGACTCACCAAATTACATCACTGCCTTAAAAAAACGTAGCAGGACAAATCCTGACGTACAATTCAAAGAAATTTCAATGACTAGACAAGAAACTAGACCTGGGACGTACTATGAGTGAATTCGGAAAACCATTTCTAAAAAATCAGATAAAAAAACAGAAAAACAGAAAATCAATTTCAAAATGCCGCTAGCGAGAACAAAAAAACCACTTGGGAGAAAAGTAAATTTGACTCTAACAAAAAATAGGCCAAGAATGAACTATGAAATTATTGAGAAAACTATTTAGAAAAAAAACCGATCCCAAAAAATTGAGAAAAAAAAACAGTAAAAACCAAAATGAAATTGCCCCATGTGAACAAAAAACCAATAGCAAGAAAGCAAATTTTTGTTCAAACACTGCTTTCTCACTCTATTTTAAAGTTAGAGCAAAAAATTTCACGCCGCAAAACCACTCGCTTTTTCGCTCCATTTCCTGTTTCGGCGTGACTAAAATCACTACTCCCATTTGACTTCAAAAATCATAAAAATGTGTGAACAGAACTTTAAAAAAAAGATAGCGCCCCAATACAATTCAAATTTGTTGAAATGTAATAAACTCGCTCAGGCCAAACAATACAGTAAACCAAGTCTCAAAAATTCACAGGAAGAAAACAGAGATATAAAACTGGTTGGTAGCAAACATATGGAAACTTTGATTAGTGCAAATTTGCAGAGCAATATTTGGCTAAGAATAGGTTGAGGGCAAAAAAATAATTTGGTTGAGGGCAAAAAAATTTTCAGAAGTAATTGTGAAAATTTTACCGAACTACTTTATTTAGAAAATATACAGGCCATAGACATGAAATATAAAACAAGGTAAAAGGCGGATCCATATTTTTAAATTTTGGGACCGGCTCTGTCGGTTTTGCGTCCATAAACAATAGGTGCTCTATTTTGTTCTTGTTTGCTATCCCACAGTGCCCTTGCAATTGCAGATCAACTTTTGATTGAGTTTTCAATCTTTTCGAATAAATTTTATCACATAGATCTTGTTTATTAGAGACCAATAGGAAACAGAAGTTAAAAAAAAATTAAAAAGGTGGTCAGAGGTTTTCAAAAGTGATCCTTGGCACGCGTTTTAGCTCAAATGTGGGCTACTGAGTAAAACAGAAAAGGACAGTAGGAACCATGTAAGGATGTACTGACATTTTGTTTTTTGAAAAATGTAATTTTAGCAAGTTTAAAATAAAATTTTTGCGTTGTTTTTGAAGTGAGATCTTTCAGTATTAATAACATTTGTTTTTTTTTGCAAAATGTACGCAATAGTCAATCGTCTATGTAGAGAAACCCCAATATATTCTGTTGCCAGTAATAAATAGGTACAATCTTTTGTTAAACTGCAAAGAGTCAATTTTACTTCTGTTCATTGTGCCTATTGAAACTTTTTTTGAGTTCATCGAATAGTTCGCTCAATAAAGAATTCACAAAAAACATTGCAAAGGATGTTTTTTTTGTAATCAGTTTTTATTTTTGATGTAAGTTGAAATAATTGTTTGAAGTAAATTTCCTTATTGTTCTCCTTATTTTCGTGTTTCGCTAATTCAGTTTACACAATGATTCTGCATACAATTGATAAACACGTATTGATTGAGTTTTTTAAGAAAATAAGTTGCGGTTTTGTGCACAACGCCACAAAATAACTTAATTCATAGGAAACCTATTCTCTTGAAGAAGTATCTATTTGTCAAAAAACATTTTGCCTACACTTGCTGTCCTGAAAAGCATAGTGTACGATACATTTTTCAAACTAAAAACCATTGTGAAACATCAATTGTTATCGAACCAATTAGACTTGATGGTTTACTGTAGAGGTCATTGTTTAGCCCAATGATATTTGGGCTAAAACAGTTGTATCATCAGCAAACAAAACAATAAAACCACTAAACTTTTAACAATGTTTGCAGGAACATGAAACATAAAATGGAAATACATACTCGGGATCCGGAACCGAGTCTTTTTGTACCTTGCGCTTTGCTTTTTGGGATTTCTTTTTCTCAACCGGCATACACAGCGTACAATCCCTTGAATAGTTTTTGAAAATCTAAAATTACTCGTCTAAATACTACCTGCTCCGAATTAGTCGGTAAGAACTATGACGAAGTGTAACGCAAGCTTTCTTCATATCAACAAAAATTGGTCGAAAGTTGGTTTTCCTATCCATGTTCTTTTTCGAAACTCACAGGGTTTTATGAGTTTTAGATTCTGATTAAGAATTAGGGCACCACGCACACACTCACCTAGTCTTATCTCTTTTATTAAAGAAAAGAAAAGTCAATTTCATTGTGAGGAGGACATTATTGAAGTGAGATAAGTCAGGTGTGACCAAAAATTTATTCACGCGATTGAACAAGAGTAATTTTTCTACCCACAAAGAGCGAAAAGTTCCGTTAAGAACGCAATTCAGTTGAACAAAAAGCGGATTCAAAGTAATTGCACACTTATATGGTTGAAACAAAAATCTTGACTGCAAACAACCAAGAGAAGCACAATAATGACCCCAGTTATCGCTTTTCGGCAATTAATAAACGTTGTACTATCGGCTGACTTTGCATTGTGGATTAAGTTTGTGTGATCACAGGAAGAAAACAGAGATATAAAACTGGTTGGTAGCAAATATATGGAAACTTTGATTAGTGCAATTTTGCAGAGCAATATTTGGCTAACAATAGGTTTAGCAAAGAACTGGTTATTCTGGTGGTGTACATTTTTTGAGCCGTTCTCTATAATGTGGTTGAGGCCAAAAATATCTACAAACGTAATGTGGAAATTTTACCGAACTACTTTATTTAGCAAATGTACAGGCCATAGACATGAAATATAAAACAAGTTAAAAGGCGGATCCATATTATTAAATTTCTGGGAACAGCTCTGTCGATTTTGCGTCCATAAACATTAGGTGCTCTATTTTGTTCTTGTTCGCTATCCCACAGTGCCCTTGCAATTGCAGATCAACTTTTGATTGAATTTTCAATCTTTTCGAAAAGATTTTATCACATAGATCTAGTTTATTAGAAACCCATAGGAAACAGAAGTTAAAAAATTGAAAAAGGTGGTCAGAGGGTATCAAAAGTGATCCTTGGCACGCGTTTTGGTCGAAAATTGGTCGAAAGTTGGTTTTCCTATCCAAGTTCTTTTCCGAAACTCACTGGGTTTTATGAGTTTTAGATATTGATTAAGAATCTGTACAACTTATTGCAACTTCTAATAGCTACTCTCAAATAACCTTCAATTAGCGCACCACGCACACCCTCACCTAATCTTATCTCTTTTATTAAAGAAAAGAAATGTCAATTTCATTGTGAGGAAGACATTATTGAAGTGAGATAAGTCAGGTGTGACCAAAAATTTATTCACGCGAATGAACAAGAGTAATTTCTCTACCCACTAAGAGCGAAAAGTTTCGTTAAGAACGCAATTCAGTTTAACCAAAAAAAGCGGATTCGAAGAAATTGCAAACTTATATGGTCGAAACAAAAATCTTGACCACAAAAAAAACAAGAGAAGACCAATAATGACCCCAGTTATTGCTTTTCGGCTATTAATAAACGTCGTTTTATCGGCTGGTTTTGCGTTGTGGATTAATTTTGTGTGATCAAAGCTCGATGCACTCTTCTAAACAACTGTTGTGAATTTTTGATGATGAAAAATCAAGACGAATGGTCAGAGTAGTTAGGCGTAATATGGAGTAAAAACGATTAGAAAATTGTTGCAACTCGTATGGGTACCTTAATTAAAAATTCCTGCCCAAAAGCTTGAAAAAGAACTATGAGGTTTTCACTGCAAGTTTATGCTAGACAGACCTTTGTTGATATCGCCGCTATTGATCTCCAGATCTCAGCTATTTTCGAACGTTATCTCGAAAATTTCCTAAAAAATAGCGAAATTCAATGATGTGGTCGATGGGCTACTGCCAATCTGATTCTTTGTTTTTGAGGTCCGGAGCAGGAAATTCTGAATCTGTATCCCGAGTGGAAACCTGTAGTCTAGGTTTCTTGTGAATGTAAATTGCACATCCGCCAAGTCCATCCTAGTTTGCGAAACGATTAATTGGTCTATACAAAACACGTTAATTGATTATTTGAGTATCAAAATAACGTCTCAATTTCAGTGTACGCTTCAGCTAAAATGATTTCTTAAATTTTGTGCTTGGAAACTAACCGTCCAAAAATTTTCTTATTTGATGTCATTTTTTTTCTAAATGAAGAACAAAGTACAATTTCATCTAATTAATTAGTTTTAATTTACACCAATATCTGAGTGAATGTCTCTTTAGTGGGGCTTAAAAGAGCTTGAGCACATATAATAACGAAGATAGATACCGTTACTACACACCTGAATTTTTATATCCACTCACACTCAATTAGAAAACTTCTGCGCAAACGCATGAAATCACAATACCCGCCAACTCTTGTCAGAACTTTGCATGATCTTGTACAATGACAATCTGTGGACATGTATATGGGGTTAATGCACGTGTGGATTAATTTGCTGCCTAATTTTGATTGAATTTTCAATCTTTTCGAAAAGATTTTATCACATAGATCTAGTTTATTAGAGACCCATAGGAAACAGAAGTTAAAAAATTGAAAAAGGTGGTCAGAGGGTTTCAAAAGTGATCCTTGGCACGCGTTTTGGTCGAAAATTGGTCGAAAGTTGGTTTTCCTATCCATGTTCTTTTCCGAAACTCACTGAGTTTTATGAGTTTTAGATTCTGATTAAGAATCTGTACAACTTATTGCAACTTCTAATAGCTACTCTCAAATAACCTTCAATTAGGGCACCACGCACACCCTCACCTAATCTTATCTCTTTTATTAAAGAAAAGAAATGTCAATTTCATTGTGAGGAAGACATTATTGAAGTGAGATAAGTCAGGTGTGACCAAAAATTTATTCACGCGAATGAACAAGAGTAATTTCTCTACCCACTAAGAGCGAAAAGTTTCGTTAAGAACGCAATTCAGTTTAACAAAAAGCGGATTCGAAGAAATTGCAAACTTATATGGTCGAAACAAAAATCTTGACCACAAAAAACCAATAGAAGCCCAATAATGACCCCAGTTATCGCTTTTCGGCTATTAATAAACCTTGTATTATCGGCTGGTTTTGCGTTGTGGATTAATTTTGTGTGATCAAAGCTCGATGCACTCTTCTAAACAACTGTTGAGAATTTTTGATGATGAAAAATCAAGACGAATGGTCAGAGTAGTTAGGCGTAATATGGAGTAAAAACTATTAGAAAATTGTTGCAACTCGTATCTGTTCCTTAATTAAAAATTCCTGCCCAAAAGCTTGAAAAGGAACTATGAGGTCTTCACTGCAAGTTTATGCTAGACAGACTTTTGTTGATATCGCCGCTATTGATCTCCAAATCTCAGCTATTTTCGAACGTTATCTCGAAAATTTCCTAAAAAATAGCGAAATTCAATGATGTGGTCGATGGGCTACTGCCAATCTGATTCTTTGTTTTTGAGGTCCGGAGCAGGAAATTCTGAATCTGTATCCCGAGTGGAAACCTGTAGTCTAGGTTTCTTGTGAATGTAAATTGCACATCCGCCAAGTCCATCCTAGTTTGCGAAACGATTAATTGGTCTATACAAAACACGTTATTTGATTATTTGAGTATCAAAATAACGTCTCAATTTCAGTGTACGCTTCAGCTAAAATGATTTCTTAAATTTTGTGCTTGGAAACTAACCGTCCAAAAATTTTCTTATTTGATGTCATTTTTTTTCTAAATGAAGAACAAAGTACAATTTCATCTAATTAATTAGTTTTAATTTACACCAATATCTGAGTGAATGTCTCTTTAGTGGGGCTTAAAAGAGCTTGAGCACATATAATAACGAAGATAGATACCGTTACTACACACCTGAATTTTTATATCCACTCACACTCAATTAGAAAACTTCTGCGCAAACGCATGAAATCACAATACCCGCCAACTCTTGTCAGAACTTTGCATGATCTTGTACAATGACAATCTGTGGACATGTATATGGGGATTAATGCACGTGTGGATAAATTTGCTGCTTAATTTGGAGAAGGCTTCAAGTGCAAATAGAAAAAATCTGCCGGAGAATATTGTAGTGAACGTGAACTCAAGCTAGCTGTCATATATCCCGACTAATTTGCAAATATTGGTCAATATCTTTGGATTTTTTTACCTTTAATTTTTTATCGGGTACCGAGAGAAGTCGTCGATAATCTGCAACTGTATCATCTTTCTCCGTAACTTCGGTTATGTTTGGAATAAGACGTTCTCTGCAATGAAATATCTAGTCTTTTAATATATTTTTGATGTGAGTTTGTTAATGTTATTGACAGCTTCCTGAAAATTCGGATTGGGGAGTACTCACGAGCCAGATTTGAGTTGACTTTCTGCGGCACTTGTGCTGATTGAGTCATTGTTCTTAAGTGATGACATCACAGACCCTCTTCTAGCTGAACACAGTTAGACATATAAAGTTAAGCCTAATGACTCTGGTAGTGCTGACCGAATAAGTACTGTGCACTTTATTAGAATAATTTGTACCCCCCCCCCCCCGCTCAGGGGTGCATATTATTTGGCACAAACGGAAAAGATCACTTTTCAGCATTTGCAAAATAGCAGTTAAAGAACACATAGTTATAGGTGATTGATTTTGGTGTCTTGTACTTTTTCTATTTCGGTGTCAAAATTATCGCCGAAGTTCACTGAATATTAAGGTTTTGAATTTTCCTTCTGTTCAAAATCAACTCATGTTTTAACCTTTTTAGAGAATTATTACAAATTAATTGAAAAAAAAATTAGACTACCCGAAAACATTGCAATCTTTTGTAGCGATGAATGCAGAGAACTTTCACAAAGGTCAATCGTTCTGAAAAGTCTAACAACACATGCATGATTCTTTGAAGTTTCACTTAACACAATACGCGGGTTACTATCATTACAATAAGCCTCGAGGGGATGCCGTAAATACAAAAATTTGCTGTTTACAAAGAAGAAGCATTTCGTTCAAAAATTTTCCACCTGGGCCGAATTCAGTTGTAAAACTTAGCTGATGGAATCGTTTCAAAAGACTCGGCAACAACTAAATGAATTGTACGCAAAACCACCCTAGTCCAAAAGGTTATCTTGAAAGACTCTAGCAAGATTATACATAATCCTACCAGAGACATGCAAGAACCTTGCAACATAATCCTCTATCTTGAGATATTCTTGCAAGATAAGTCATTTAAAAAGCCGGAAATTAATTAACATTGATAGCAAACTTGTTAGTTTTATTTAGGATAATTGATTTTTGGTCTTATGGCTCCATAGGTATTATAATACAGTTCTTCTAATGTGAACAGCCGCAAAAAAGAATTGAGAACTTTGAGACTAAGTTGCTTATTATATTGGAATAATTCCTCTTCCAAAAATCAGTTGATAATTGACAGCACGTCAAGCAGAGTGTTTTGAAGGAAATTGACAGCTGATGAATATTTGCCAATATTCAGTGGAAACTTTACAAAGAGAACCTTTTTAAGAATTAAAGCTTTCAAAAGATATTGCTTTCATTTCTTTTGAATTTTTGGAGCACGGTCTCGTCTGACTGCGTCACAAGCGAAATGATCAATGGTGAAAATACGGTTATCTTGCAATGTTCTCACAAGAATCTTGCAAAATCTGCACCAATGGCGGGAATTTAGAAAAAAATTTTCAAATTTCACTATGGATATGAAAAAATTAAAATAATTAGTGTTCCGTAATTTGTGGGAACCGTCATTCAGTGATCAACAACAGACGTGCATTTTTTGATACAAGGTATCAAGATGTCAAGGATAGGGGATATATTTTTAAGCGTCCTTTCGATTATCACGTAACTTTAATCGTAACGAAATAAAATAGACGACCCGCGATCACTCTGAGCAAATAAGGTGGTTTAAAGGTTCTTTTCGACGAAGTGAAAAAGAGGAAAAGTACTTTTGAACTGGGATAGCAAACAATGTCAAAGAACGCAAGCAATTGTGAGGATTGGGTTATGTTGTCAATTTTTTTCAACATGTGCTTTTAACATTCGTGATTAATTTTCACATTTTGCCAAAACAAAATACCTGAAAAGACCTCAAAAATAACGGGCAAACTGGAGACGAGAAAATTGTTTGGATCGTTTGAATAGGTACAGCGGAGGAAGCCAAAAATTCTATTTTAATTTACGACGTTATAAAATTAAAACCACATCGTACTGAGTATATATTTTCAGCATGATCGCTGTTTTCCGCACACAATTATTAATATCAGGAAAGTAAGCGAAAGCAAAAAGCGCTAACACGCTCAAACGCTGGAATATACGTCCGTAGTTGTCGCATTCTAAGTGTGCGTAAAATGGTGACAAGTCTATTGGCTCTAATCCGTTGATCTCGTCGCTGACTTCAATTAAGTCCTTCGATTTGTTGATGATTAGTCGCCAATTTACGCATTGTTGCTGTCGCAAATTTTAACATCAAAGATTAAACTAATTTATCTTCAGGTTATTTAAATTTTGTCTGCAGTGTTTAACTCGTCACTGATTTCAGAAAATTTGGTTTTCAAAACGTAATGGACCATTTTTTTCTAAGGTGCTAAGACGCAGGTTGAAAAATTTTAGGTTTCAGCAGGTAGAAGTAATAAAAACATTAATTTCGCTTTAATTTAGGCCAATTTAATTTATCCTCAATTGTATCAGCTACCTTGAGTGGATTTTCACATCTTTGGGACAAAAAAGTGGTTTCATTTAAATAAATACCGCTATCAGATCAAGGAAGAATTCCAAACAATTTTTAATTTACGAAAACAGTTTTGGCTGAGTTGGTGTGTGTTAGCTACTCAGCTGAGCATCTCAAATACAGTTGTCATCAATAATTAGAAATATCATTAGAAATGACCTAAATTATAAATAAAATCTAACTACTAAAAAAAGCCGTGCAGATGATTAAAAATGAAAATAGTATCAAACTATAAACAACTGTAACAAGCTGAAAGGATCAGGTATATGTTTGGAGTTAATGAAATTAAATATTTCCAAAAGTTTCAAATGCCTATCAACGATCATTTTAAACTATCAGGAGTGCTAATCATTTCACGTAGTCAGAGTATGATTAAAAAATTTTATGGCAAAACTTTAGAAAAAGAATTTAATATAAATTCAATTTAAATAAATTTAATAAACTAGGGTATTTCGCAATGAAATGTTGCTCTCAGCTAAAACTGTTCGTTAAAATTTTGGTATTATAAAAAAACTTGATTGCACATTTTGTTTTCTTTTTCTTCAAACCAATTATATTTTTTTCAAACTTGAGTTTAAACTGATTTATCTAGAAAAAAACAAACAAGTCTTAACAGCGATCAAATATAATTTTTCGTATATTTTGAATCTCTACAGAAAATTTATCGCGTCCGCATTTTACCAAAAGAAAGGTCGGGTACCATTAAGTTCAATTTCCTAACCCTCGACAAATTTTTGGGTTGGAAGTATTAGTCTTTTCAGTTTATAAAAATTTGATTTTTTGCCTCTGAAGGTATAATCATTGTTGCAAGAATTCGATATTGCGCTTGTTCATTATTGATAATTGTTATTCATAAAAACAGATATCAGTTTTTGGTCTCAGTTTTCACAGCATCAACCATCTTCTGTATTTTCTGAGTTCTATTATTTAAAAAAAATGTTTGCTACTATATGATTTTTGCGAAAATCATTTTCTTACTTAAAGCGAATTGAACTTTTTTTTCAATTGCGGTGGCTTAGAACTCAACATGTTTTTTGTCTGTGTTGATAATAAAGAATGTAAAGAAGACTTTCCGGGTCGCATACAAACCTGCTGATGAGAAACCTGCGCATGTATGTGATTGGTGGTTGGAAGTCGGATCCGGAGGAGCTGGAATTTTTTCTGGTTGCCATCTGGCTCCTGTTGAAAAACAACCTTAATCATAGATGCGTTTGCTGAGATAATCACACAATGTTTGAATCTGTAAATGAAGGTTGTGAGG
>NW_027452665.1:0-23958 GCF_964194025.1 Convolutriloba macropyga | reverse complement strand
AGAAATCGCAAAACGTTTCTGTTCAGATGGCTGGAGGTTGAGGTATAGCCTCATTGCGGCTTTCGCTGCTAAATTTAAACTTCAAGGTTTTTAAATACTTTTGTGCTATCTCGGATAAACACTGAAATTTTCTTAGTATGATCTTGTGATGATTAGGAGAAATTATATTTAGTCCTTTTTTGGCTAGTAAGAACCTTACCAGGGTTTTATGGCTAGTAGGAACCTATATGATCTTTCTATGGTTGTTAAGGATCATAAATCCATTTTTTCTATTTGAAATATTTTCTTTACAGTTGGCGTTGTCAGTATATCAGCAGTGGAGCGCTAAGTAGCGCTCCCAAGAAGCAATCTTCCTCATAGAAAAGAGTTAAAAAAAATTGCCATGAGACATGAAATATAAAATTGATTTTAACTATATTTTTTTTGGCAACGGGTGGATTCCGGTACACAACACTGACTCACATAAAGCGGAATGATTACACTGACCAGACGAATTGGTGTGAATGATAACAACCCAATGTAGAACAAAGCAAAAGAGTATTTCTCAACTTAATTTTTTCTGAAAAATACGTTTATTTTTCTTGGACAAAAAACGCTTCCGAAATGCCTGACTTCGTTATACAGGCCGTACTGAAACTCTGTGCACGTGATTTGTCCATCACTAACGGGAAACCAAAAGTCTATTTTTGTTATTTAATCTCAGAAGTTTCCCACCAAGTTGCTTTTTAATCAATTTATGTTTACTAAGAAGCCTTTTATGATATTAGTATGTTTGCTAAGAGTTCACAAAAACCATATATGACTCACTATGATTGTCAAGAATCAAATATGACTTGGTATGACTACTATTGATTTTTGTATGATTCTCAACTTTGGACTTTGGTTTTTGTAGCTTTTTAAGAAGGATCCTTTATCAGAGCAATTTAAAAAACTGTCCCTGATTTATGTTTTGTTTTTTATTTTTTTTGCCAATAATTTATTGTTTTGCCTTAGTATATTTTCAGCTACTTCCGAGGAGATAAACTTCCACAATTATGACTTTTTGGTTTTTCAACGAGAAAATTTGTAAATTTTGTGTTAGATACAATAAAAATAATCCTGGAATCCGTTCCTATTTTTACATTCTATCAGAATTTTCACGTTCTATTAGAATTTTCTATCGAAGCTTAAAAATTTATGATGACCCGATGAAACAAAACTTTTAACATCTATTTCTTTTTTTTTCATTTTCTTTGTTTTACCAATCTTTTAATCTTTTTAAAGTGGTGTTTGGAACTAATAGTTGTCTCCCAATTGCCTGCACGAAATGCGTCGGTTTTTAAACATAAGATATCGTCGGTTCGAGCCTTTATGGGCCCAAAACGATTTCAACTCTTATAATTTTTGCGTCGGTATTGTCGTGTTTGATCCCTATTTAACATTAGAAAGATTCAGTATCTTCATCTTTGATCAGTATTTAAAATAATACAGATTCGTATTGTCGTTTTTAAACGCAAGAGATATTCGGGTTTTTCGTTTTTCAAAGGTAGGAGAGAATCGGTATCGTCGTTTTTGATCTTTGATTGATAATCTTGCATCTTCGAGGTCCTGAATGTGGAACCGAGCGCACCAACAATATCCTTCATCTGAAACCGACTATAACAAAAATCTAAAAGAACAAACATCCTGAATTTTCTATTAACGATCATGCAGCATCTCTTTTGCGCCCAAAAAAATATATCGAATCTCTCTTGCATTTAAAAGCGACGATGCCGAAGATATCAAAGCTCTCTTACGTTATCTTACGTCGCCTTCGTTCGGTGTTCTGGACTAGGCTCCGAGTTGTTGTTCAAAAATTCCGCACTACTAACTGAAAATCTCTTTTTAAATGTACTTTGCGTTGCAATAATGCTTGAATAACTAATTGTGATGTTGTTTCTGAATTTATACCCAACCTATACTGCTTTAATAATAATTTTGGTAACCTGACCGAGACCGGGTGTCAGTCCTACAAAGTTCCACAAAAGGGTTTTAATCTTACAAGATTCTTAGAAGAAAGATATTGAAGCAACATCTTGCAAGACGATGTTAAATTGACAAATACGATGCTGAAAATCTTGTTAATTTGATTCGAATTTGGAATTTCAGACGAAACTGGTGAGATATGACAAACTAGCCGATAGAATAACATTCACTTATTATTTCACTAATCTGTATAGTTCACGGTCCTCTTTCATAAGGTGCAACTTCTAACAAGCTTTCACCTTCAATCTGCTTTCAGCTGCGACTGTTCTCAACAAAAACTTTTTTTTAAAAGAATTACAGTGTTGATATTATTACTAATTACGTTTTTTTCCTCAAATAATGGGGTTTACTCAACTTTTATTTTATTCAGCATAGAAAGCTATATTTAAATCCATTATCATGAATAAAATGATCAGAAATTCAGCGAGCTAATTTTACACTGAAATGACCTTTTGTTTTGAATGTGATGTTTATTTTTGTTAATTTGTTCACATCAGCAGATGACTCATGTAAGATTTAGGTTGACTTCGGGGGTAGTTAACCGAATGATAAATCATTTTCAGTTTATCCACATCGATGTTCATATAATCACTCCGATGTCACTTTGAGGGTGTCCCATTTTTTCACCCCTATTTGTTTAACCCTCTATCATTTGACTCCGATTTTAGTCCTTTATATAATTGGTACTATAAATATTTGGACATGCCTCCCGGGCCATGGTCATGCCTCAACTAACCCTGGAACTTTACATGGGCCAATCACAACCCGTTAAATCATCCGCTTAGTTATAGAAAAAAAATGTTTGTAATGCTGACTGGTAATTTGCGGGGTTAAATGATATGGTGTTAAGATTTGCGGGGTCAAATGAATCGCGGTGAAAATAAGTAGAGCGCACATCTTTTAATTTTATGGGGAAGCCTTTAGATTTAAACCAACTGATTTCCCCGTAGTTGGTGACGTCACTAGATAATATTACATAAAATATTCAATCGTAAATTCAAAATCTCAATGATAGAAATTATTTGTGGGTTTTTGTTCTTTACTTTGATTGAATTTATTTTTTAGGGTTTTTCAGAAGTAAGTTTGATGTTCTGCGGCCATGGCATGGTCATTGAAACAAGCATATCGTTAGGTTGCGGCGTGTAAGAAACTGCAACTAATTTTTCGTTGAAAACAGATTAGTTAGATCTGTTTAAAGAATTCCGCGTAAGCTACAAATTTATTATTATTATTTCATGAAGAAGGGCGTCAGGGTAAGTAGTACTTAAAGAAGGAAACTCTGCTATGTTCGGTGAAGAAACATAACAGATGAATTAGACAAAAAATAATCGAAAGTTTTTAATTGGTTCCTATAAAGCTTAATTGAACGTTTTGGATTGAAAAAATATTACAACAATACTAGTAAGGTTCTATTTGGCAAACTCGATAAAATTAAGTAAGCAGAAAGGGAGCTCTTGAATGTCTACTCATTTGCATTTGCTTTACAAAAAAGCAAGAGTATAGATTTAAATTTTTCCTAAAACTTCATTACAAATTGCCCCAGCACAACTTCTGCTTTTTGAAAAAAAATTCTCTCGATCCACAAATCAACAAAGTTATTATAATTCGCAAGTATGCAGTTTGGTTTTGAATGCTTATCTGGAGTCTCATTGTGGAGATATTGAAGGTTAGCGTACGGAAAATTAAGATGCCTGAAACACAATGAATTGTGAACAAACTAAAAAAACACCATCCTTAAACACGCAAATGAATGCGTGGTATAGTAAGAAACGGAGCATATCGTAATATCAAAACTCCCTTGAGGCTCAGAAAAATCTAACAACAACGGTGTAATGTCTAAAGAAATAGCTTTATAATAGGGTTTTCTTTTTCCTTAATATTTTGGTCTGAGTGCAGTTGAATAAAAATAGGTGCACGACAATGAGAAAAAAAACGTTTCTGTAGATAAATGGTCTAAACTATTTGATTTTTCACACTGAAAACATCAAACATCAAAAAAGAAAAAGTAGTAAACGGAATAAGAAAACAAGAAAATAATTTACTGCCAATATTTTCTGAGTTCTGAGAAAAAATCTTTAAAATCTGCTTTGAAAACAAGATATGCTTTTAAATTGAATAAAATTTTAGAATTTTATAAAAATCATTCTTTTCTCAACTTTGTGTTCGAAAAATTCTTCCAGTCAAATCTAAGGAGCTGCTCTTTCTGTACTTATTGATATCATTTTTTTCAATATATATACATGCATACAGACAAAAATTAGATTCTTTACTAAAAGGTGACTCATTTTAAAATTAATTTTCTTCATGAGTGTTCCTTTTAATACGAAGAGTGAATATAAAAGAGTTAGACAACTGGTTTCTACTAAAACCAATTGAATTGGAAACCACGCAAATGTTGCATAAATATATCCTGAAACAATCAAACCAGAGTTCCACCACATAGTGCCATTGAAAAATTATGTTACCAAAAATAATACAAAACAACACAAAACTGATCAACGTTAGTGGGAAATTTTGGTTAGCAGAATGAGGACACAATGAAATTCTGACCGAAATGAGTATGAGCAAAACGAGAACTGCGCAGATCAAAGAATACTCTCATTTCCTTCCATTTTTAGAATCAAATATTGTGTTCAGCAGCCATAGCTGTTTTGTTTGCTCAAAAGATGGCAAATGCAGCTGGATTATATTTATATATCAAGAGTACATTTAAGTTCATTAACGTTAAAATTAAAACCCTACTGGGTCAAATTGTTTTTTTTTGAAAAAAAACCCAATTAGTGAGAAAAACTGGTGAGAAAATTTCAACTGAATTTCAAAAAATTCAACTCCAATAACTCATCGACGAGAGAGGAAACTCAGAGACTAATCAAAACTCAAAATTCGGAAACTCCTTGGTGATATTTAATGATCAATCAATCAAAATGGCTAAACGACAAATTTTTTGAATACATATTCTTGATGCAAATCAAAATTTCAGGAAGGGTGCTCAATTTTCTATGTTTTTTCAACTCTTTAAAATGTTCATCATTTTTCGAGACAAATTTTTGGTAATTGTGATCGAATTTAAAATGGGTTTTCACTATATTAATATTTTGTCCTAACTTATGAAATTGATTTATACGTAGCTGTAAAAATCATTTTGAATGAGGGAACAATAAGTTGTCAACTACAAGTTTACTGATTTTTTTTTGCTTATGATATCTTCACAAGATGCTATGAACTTAATTTCTTTCAGTTGTTCTCTTTTGAGCCAGTGAAATCAACTACCAGTTAAACGCATAAAAAGCTCTCAAGTAAGTGAAATTTCTTTGTGAATTTTTCGCATTTTTGTGTAAGATAAGAACTAAGTGCATACAATCAAATCTTGATGCTTTTTGACTTTCTTAGGTTTGAAAGTTCTGAAGTTTACAAAATACTTTATAAAATAAATTTGCCAAACAATTTTGGCCTAAATCTAATGAATAGTCAGTTTCAAAGGTTTTTTCAACATTTTTTGTTGCGTTTGATGAATTTAAATTGGTCTTAGAAGGGGTTTTCGATTACTTGAAAGTTTCCCATGTTCCTATCAAAAATTTTCTTACAGTATTTTCAAAAGATTGATCAGAATTCGACCGACATATCCATCTTTTGCGATTTTCAAATCTAGTAATAATTGATTATTGTCTAGTGTATCTTCGCTATTACTCTTTTGGTATTCACTACGTTATTTCGGAATCAGATTTTCTCTTTTTCTAAAAAAGTACTTGTTAAAAATTTCCGGATCTTTTCCGTTTGTGCCCCCGTCCGTTATGTGCCCCCCCCCCCCCCCCAGTTACACCACACGTGCCATTACATAGTAAATCTATATGTAAAAATATGGCACATGCGTCTGTGGGGTGCAAATAATATGCACCCACTAAGCTGGGGGGGGGGGGGGGGGGGGCGTGAACCGTTTTATGAGTATAAACGGTTCATTTTCCAGTTAAACAAAGCGCAGTTTCTGTTCAGTTTTTTTTTAGTTATTTAGGTTAAAGTTCAGTAGTAAGTTTGATTATGAGAGATAATATATCGTGCTCACATTGAACAACCCCCCCCCCCCCCCCCCTCATTGAAACATGAATTGAAATGGGTTGAAATGGGGGAAATGGTTTGAAATGTAAATTGCAATAAACAGTACAAAACTGTTGTTAGGCGATATAACCCGTTATCAATTCAAAAACGCGCAATTTTTGTTCACAGAAGTTTTGTTCACGATGGTGCATACTAACATGGATGTCAACACAGTTCCTTTCAAGAAAACTGTAAAAAAATGTGAATCTGAATGTTTTCCTTCGTTTTTGCTGTCCTTACTGTGGGGCTAATAGCTAACTTTGCTCAAGTTTGTGAAGCATCATTTTTTCACATTTGTTTTAGTATTCCGAGGTCTGCCCTACAAACAATCAGACGACTGGAAACGAGTTGACACATCATCCGCATACTGAATTACGCAATCACCTCTTACGCAACATCTTGCGTAGTTATTCAGTCGTCAATCTTATTACATAACACCATTCGTGTCTCTTTGTCTGCATCAGAACAAACCTTCTTATGCGTTTGTAATAAAACTGCCTAATTTGTAAAAGTGTTTTTGAACTATCTATGTAAACATTATGGTATGATAAGGGTTTAATGATTCTGTAATTCAATATTGAAAGAATGTATTTTAAAATGAAAAATTAGGATCTTTTGCGACTAGGTACCAAGGGGGGGGGGAATTGTTGAAAAGATCCTCGCATCTTTCTGTACTATTCTTTACTACAATATTGCTTGGCCTACAGTTTAGATAGCCAAAAATCTGTTTTGGCGCAATTGCGTACCACTGTTTACGGTCAGCCTTTGGGCTGTAGTATGTATTCCGGAAGTCGCGGTTCGGTTATCGCGGCGAAGCCCACGGACCCGCCCGTCAGCTTTGTATTCCAATTTGGCTAACTGCTATAGCATGGCGTATTTTAATATATTAAATTTAACATTATATGCGCAAACGAGCAAAGTTTTTAGTCGTCTCTGACTGGTTAATAAATCGCTCGCTTAAATTCGATTCAAAAATAGCCCCCATTTTGCAAAAGAGAGGGCAAATTGTGAGAAAGTTCCACTGTCTTTTTTCATTGTTACCCGAATGAGAAGCAATTTTACAACAATTTCCCCAAACATTTTATTCGATTAGCTTAATTCTCGCAGCCAAAACTATAAAAATTGGATAAAACATAAAATTTAAAATATGCGTACTTTATACATAAAATTTATTTCCGTTTATGTTTTAAATCGAAACCATTCTTATATGGGATTTGATCGTATATTTTCAAGTAACTTTATATGTATCGGTACACGCTACAACACGTTTAAATTGGAGGTGCAAAAAACCGTGGGGGTAAATAACGTAGAATACCTCCGACTTGACTTCAGATTTTGGTAACTTCTCGACCGTGATAAAAACCCTGTGGTAATGTTCACTTTCGTCTCATATATATTAAATTATTATTGGATTTTTTTGTAGCTGCGCTTTCAGTTGACATTAAATGCTCAGTTGCTTTACTTCAGATTTTTCAACTCTCTGCTAATTTAGTGAAAATGTTTATCTGGGGACGGAATTTCGCAACGTACCGGTATTTATACTTGAAAGAGACCTGTTTTTGATTGAAACAGAGCATATTTAATTGCAACCCTTCTGATTTACCAGTTACGCCAACTTGTCCTGAGCTCTCCAAGTTGGGTACATCTTAAATTTCTCCTTTTAAGTTCTCTCTTATTCCTCAAGGCTCAGAATTTGAAAACAAAAAATTTTTCGTGACTAAAAATTTTTTTATCTTACTCGTCGGCTCGAATAAAAAACTTGAATTCCAATGTCAGATATATGACACCATGACAATGGGAATGAACAAAAAGAATGTAATGAACAGAAATAACTGTACCACAATACCAGAATCTGCCAACCAAGTATCTCCTGAAAACAAAATAAACATTATGCTTATTCAAAATCTTCTCAAAAAGAGTCCCTGGTTTTCATGATTTGAATGTTCCAACATTAAAATTGACACCAATTGAACAAACTGATGTCAATATAAACATTTAAGATATTTTTCCGCCAATCCTGCAAATTCAAAAATGACCTTAAACACGGGTCGAGGTTTTTGGGTAAATTTTTGTAAGAAATGCGGAGATTGCGGTGAATGCGGTGAAAATAATTATTTCAGTGCATTTCACCGCATTTCTTACAAAAGTTCACCGCATTTCTTATGAAAATTCACGGCATCGAGTTTTGTGGCAAATTATTGTAAGAAATGCGGTGAAAGCAGTGAATGCGGTGAAAAAATATAATTGGCCGCTTTTCAACACAATTCACTGCAAAATTCACCGCATTTCTTACAAAAATTCACCGCATTTGCTTTCCAGCGTTTACTCAACTTGATATAAATTGACAGGAAAAATAAAACAAGAAAGTGACATTTCGCCCAGCGCAATAACCAGTTGAAAGCATGCAGCAGGACTGAGGTTTGAACCCGTGTAGGGAAGATTCTTTTTATTAAGATCAATGAGAACGCGGTGAAAAAAAAAATAATTCGCCACAATTCACCGCATTCATCTAAAGCTCGACCTGGGCAGTATCATTTGATTTCAATAAAAATGAGACACTGCAGAATGTTAGGGAGAAAATATTGTCAAACTTAATCAAGATAGTCCTTTGCTCTCAAAAATTTATGTATAAAGACTTCTCATGGAAGACTTTAAGATGTTTTAGTCAAATTATTTAGCTGACAATTTTAGTGATTCCTCGAGAAGTTCAATAGCTCTTAACATTTTTTTGTCGCCTGAAAAAACATAGGTATCATCTTAATCTGAAATCAAAGATCATATATGTAAATTTTGCAGAGGAGGGGCCACAAACTATTCAACGAGGAACACCCTACTGCTACTTAATTCAGTCTAACTAAAGGTTGTTGACAAAAATTTTTGAAGCATCGCCTTGGTGAAATCGCCCGCCATTTGTTCTAACTTTTTGTCAATTTTTATAGATCTTTATTTTCCGTGTAAGACATCATGTTTGATTGAGTCAGAATTTTTTGAAAGGACAAGAAGTGCTGTTGACAAATAATTCATTTTTTAAAAAATGATAACGTACTTAACAGTTTCTGTGAAACAAATAATGGTTTCATCTTGTGCTGAACGTCGAAACATAAAAACAATTTGCTCAATCAGACAGCAAGCAGATGTTACACAAAATGATTTTATTCGATTTAGAAATAACTTTTTGAACCTGTTTGAAAGTTCAAAAAGTAACAAAAATTGGTATACAGCCCTCTGATTTCTCACTCTTTTTCCAGTTCGCGGGAGTTACAAAAGATTTTTCAATTCGAAGGCAAAAACACTGATTAAAAACACTGATAAAATTCTCTTGATCAATTGTTGCGTAAAATAGAAGCCCGGATTTGGCTCATAAATAGCAATGTCATTTTTGGTTTGTCATCTTGTATAAAAAAATGATTTTTTTGAGGTGCACGCTTTGCCATTGCATCATAGACAATGTTGTTAAACTCCAGATAAATTTCCTCATTTCTAGCATCGTAAAAACTTAACCAATTTACTTTCGTGAGTTGTTATTGAATATTTTTCAAGCTATAATGTGTTTGTTTTTGTTTCCTTGATGATATTAACGTTAATTTTTGATGAGACTCATTTTTTCCTTTACTGCCTCTTTCAGAACGTTGCCCAAGTCGAGGTGGTCAGACCAAAGTGACCCCTGATCAGACAAGTTTGGAGTTCATGGTCTGGAAAAGGCTTCGAGCGCACATTTGTCTGGACAATGGTCTGGAACTTGCCTGATCAGAGGCCACTTTGTTCTGGGACGGTCTGATCAGAGGTCACTTTGGTCTGGGACGGTCTGATCAGAGGCAGTTTCAAGCGAACACTAGTCTGATCAGAGGCAGATTCGGGCGCACACTAGTCTGACCAGAGACCAATTCGAGCGAAATTTTCAGCGATTAGGGGTCTTTTCAGTCTGGAACTCGTCTGATAAGAGGCGGCTTCGAGCGCACTTCGAGCGCACTTCGAGCGCACAATGATCTTCGAGCGCATACTCGTCTGATCAGAGGTCAATTCGGCGTGGGACGGTCTGATCAGAGGTCCCACTTGTCTGGGATGGTCTGATCAGAGGCGATTTCGAGCGCGACCTCAGCCTGGGTGAGAGTCGCTAAATAATCAGTTTTTACAATGGGTTCCAGTATTGGCAGAAGAATTCTACCCTTAACAGTCTTGTCAGTAATTTTCTTTTCAAACAAAAAATTGTTTGCTATGTTTGATGTTGGCAATGGTTTGGAGGCTCTACTTTGGTGTCAAAACTCTATTATCTTTTTCATCATTATTAAAATCCCCCATAAGATATCACTTCTTGTTTTCAATAGCTGTTTTGACAAATTTGAATGCAAGGTCTCAAGGAATCAAATAAGGGAACTAAAATATTTGTGAGGGTGAACAGCTATTCCAACAAAAAATGGTTGCAATTAATCAATTTAACAAGCATTCCACATAAAATAAAAACTAACAGGCTCTGTCAGCGGGTCATTCTCGTTACTAATAGCGTAACAGCTCCATACTAGATCCCTTAATTTTTTTACCAGAATGATCAGTAACAAAATCTCATATTGGTTCACGATTTTGTCGAAATTTTCAAATGATTTTGAAGGCCTCATGATGAGCTGTTTTTGAAAAGATTAACATTTTTTTATAAGAAGAAAAAAGCAAATAATTTTATAAGAGACTTCTATCATAGAGAGAATAGCGGTACTTTTCTTCTTAGATAAGTTGCAACTTGTTGTTGATGGCTCTGACGGATAAATTTCAAAATCCAGAGCAGACAGCAGAACAGTTCAATATTAGTAAATATATAATAGTCAAATTATAAAAGTCTGTAAACTTAATTCTAATTACGCTGATTGGTGTTAATTTGGTTTGTAAAAGCATGGCTCCTTTTTTGCTAGTTACAATAACAATTACTGTACTGCTGATAATGCATGTACTGTTTTGATGGTTACTATACACCGCGAAGTTTTTTGAGATTCTCCGATTAAAGGCGAAGTTTTTTGAGAATCTCCGATTAAAGGCGAAGTTTTTTGAGATTCTCCGATTAAAGGCAAAGTTTTTTGAGATTCTCCGATTAAAGGCGAAGTTTTTTGGGATTCTTCAATTAAAGGCGAAGTTTTTTGAGATTCTCCGATTAAAGGCGAAGTTTTTTGAGATTCTCCGATTAAAGGCAAAGTTTTTTGAGAATCTCCGATTAAAGGCGAAGTTTTTTGAGATTCTCCGATTAAAGACAAAGTTTTTTGAGATTCTCCGATTAAAGGCGAAGTTTTTTGAGAATCTCCGATTAAAGGCGAAGTTTTTTGAGATTCTCCGATTAAAGGCGAAGTTTTTTGAGATTCTTCGATTAAAGGCGAAGTTTTTTGAGAATCTCCGATTAAAGGCGAAGTTTTTTGAGAATCTCCGATTAAAGGCGAAGTTTTTTGAGATTCTTCGATTAAAGGCGAAGTTTTTTGAGTTTCTCCGATTAAAGGCGAAATTTTTTGAGATTTTCAGATTAAAGGCGAAGTTTTTTGAGATCCTCCGATTAAAGGCGAAGTTTTTTGAGATTCTCCGATTAGAGGCGAAGTTTTTTGAGATTCTCCGATTAAAGGCAAAGTTTTTTGAGATTCTCCGATTAAAGGCGAAGTTTTTTGAGAATCTCCGATTAAAGGCGAAGTTTTTTGAGAATCTCCGATTAAAGGCGAAGTTTTTTGAGATTCTTCGATTAAAGGCGAAGTTTTTTGAGTTTCTCCGATTAAAGGCGAAATTATTTGAGATTTTCAGATTAAAGGCGAAGTTTTTTGAGATTCTCCGATTAAAGGCGAAGTTTTTTGAGATTCTCCGATTAGAGGCGAAGTTTTTTAAGATTCTCCGATTAGAGGCGAAGTTTTTTGAGATTCTCCGATTAGAGGCGAAGTTTTTTGAGATTCTCCGATTAAAGGCGAAGTTTTTTGAGATTCCACGATTAGAGGCGAAGTTTTTTGAGATTCTCCGATTAGAAGCGAAGTTTTTTGAGATTCTCCGATTAAAGGCGAAGTTTTTTGAGATTCTCCGATTAAAGGCGAAGTTTTTTTGAGATTCTCCAATTAAAGGCCGAGTTTTTTGAGATTCTCCGATTAAAGGCGAAGTTTTTTGAGTTTCTCCGATTAAAGGCGAAATTTTTTGAGATTTTCAGATTAAAGGCGAAGTTTTTTGAGATTCTCCGATTAAAGGCGAAGTTTTTTGAGATTCTTCGATTAAAGGCGAAGTTTTTTGAGTTTCTCCGATTAAAGGCGAAATTTTTTGAGATTTTCAGATTAAAGGCGAAGTTTTTTGAGATTCTCCGATTAAAGGCGAAGTTTTCTGAGATTCTCCGATTAGAGGCGGAGTTTTTTGAGATTCTCCGATTAAAGGCGAAGTTTTTTGAGATTCTCCGATTAAAGGCGAAGTTTTTTTGAGATTCTCCAATTAAAGGCCAAGTTTTTTGAGATTCTCCGATTAAAGGCGAAGTTTTTTGAGGTTCTCCGATTAAAGGATATAATGACAGTAGAAAAGCAAAAATGTTGGCAGTAGCTCGTTATTGATAAGTGGCGCTATTTCTAAATAATTAAATTGTAGGTTCACAAGTTAGGAAACGTTTCTGTCTCCACCATTGACACAGGACATGAGTCAAATTATAGGAAGCACCGTGTAGTTTGATTGGTGCTCGCGGCCATAATTTTTTTGAGTAGCTTGTTAAATTCTTCAAGCGTCTTGTCCTTCGAATTTTTTTCGATTGTTTTCGTAATGGTAATTTTTGCATAGTGTCAACACGTCAGTACAAACCTGACTAGACTATAGTTAATTAATCGTTCATATCAATGATTTCGTCAGCACTTTTATTTAACATTGTAATTTTGTTCGATCTATCTCGGAAAAACAATACTTGCAGGAATCTGTTTCATTCATGCTCTTCTCTGGTTTTAACTTAATGTCAAATTTGCAATTATTCGTAAAGAAATTTGCAAATTTTGTAAAATAATGCATTAATTTTACAAATTTTTGCAAAAAGTCTGAATATTTGTGTCTGTCATAGTTCGCAGTTGGCCTTATAGGGTGATTTCACCACACAGATAGATTTCAAGGTGTAATTTGAACATTTTTCAATTAAATTAAGCACTCTCTGAGAAATGGTTAGGAAAATAACCCACATCGTTAAACTTAGCAGAGCTCGACCGGAACGAACTCGGCCCATCGTTTGTAAATTTTTGCAAACTTAACTTTAATTTGCAAAATTTTGCAATTTTACCCTTGTGAAGAGATAATTTGCAAATTTTTACAAATTTGGCATTATTGAGCAAGAATTTGCAAATGTTTGCAAATTTGGCATTAGTTTTGAACTAGGGTTGTTTGATTCATGCTCTCAAAAGACTTTGATGAACAGTATTGTGCATGTACCCCTATATCCTAAGACGTGATCATTCTGAATCCATTTGCTATGACGCAACGTCCTAAAACCAATTTTTGAAAAAGTTTTTTCAAGATAATTTATTCAAAACGATTTACCATTTCCCTAAACAAACCTCTCGAAAGTAGCAATGCGGATTAAGTTAATGAGCTTCGAATTTCAGGGCTTCCAAATTTGTCTCCATCATCTTTACTTTTTTGAAATCTGCATTAAAAATTTTAACTGAAATTTTTATTTTGTTCAAAGGTTTGGTTCAAGTTGAGATATAATTCCAACATGTGGGCTTTTGAAGAACTTTTGAAATGCGGGCATAAGTGCCTCCTGCGACATATTTCTGGGCAAATGGAACAAGTTTGCGCATAGTACTAGGGCCAAGGTCATTGAAGGAGATTAGGGATCTTTTAACTACTTTCGCAGCAATGAGTTTTTTCAGACAAAATAACTCATCTGTTAAAGGTCATTTTCTTCTTCTCTGAAGTTAACGGACTGCTTTCTAAAAGCGCGATGCCTGTCTAGAAAAAAGCGCAATGATCGTCTGTTCCTGAGTTTTTTTTCCAACAAAAGCTCCTGAGAAGCAGGCGAGAGTCAAATCTGAAACGTTTGCTCTTTTCCCCTCCTTACAGCCATGCAAGCACAAAAAAGCTCAAATTTGAGATATCTTGTCTCGAAAAAACTGTTTTTATCAAAACTATCGAACTCTCACAAAAGTTTGTGACCCTTTTGTGACAGAGCTTGAAAAAAACGAGGGACGTGAACATTTATGTTATTATGGACTCCTGGCTGGTCCCTATCTTGGCAAGCATTGATTATATAAGATTATAAAAAGCAATGAACAAAACATAAAAAGTTCAAATAAAAATGTTTTTTTTTCTAGCAATAAAAATTTTTAAACTTATTCACAGCAGGTCAAAAATTGAAAAAAATATGAATTTGATTAACGTTTAAAAATTCTAGTATCTGGACTACAAATTTTGTACAAAATTTATTTTTTATATCAAAAAAAGATATTTCGTTTTGATACAGTTGCAAAATCAATTCAACGTAGCCGAGGAGCTTGGCTATTTAGATAAAAACTGTAAATGGAAAAGAAGAGTTAAATGTATTATTAATTTTTTAAAGTAGTTCAAAGTGTTACCAACAGCATCGTGCCCTTAAGAGCTCCGGCAGAAGTTGAGTATGATGAAAAGTGAAATAAACACAGGTGATAGTAGCAACGATAAAAGAAAGTAATGGTTATCAATTTCTCAAACCGACTACTGCGCTTCCATGACATGGCACACCAACGTCAGAAGGCACGAACCTACGACTGCAACTGCCACTCGAACCTAAGTTTGAAACCTAACCCCTCCTTGGTTGGAAATTATTAAAAGGCCTAAAAGTAAACAAAAGGTTTTCAGTTTGAAGAAAGGGCGGAGCACCAATCACCCTTTTAGACAAACGACATCTCAACCCAGGCGCCAGTGGAACCCCCTGCCAGTACAGTCAACGACCTCCCCATCCAGACCCCTGTGGACCCCTAGCCATTGTGGTTAACGGGATTCCCCACTCAGGCAACAGACGAACCCCAGCCTCTTTTCTGCGAACCAGAATCCTCGCCCAGGTACCGGTGGAACCCCGTGTCAATTCAGTCAACCAGCTTCCCCAACCAGATCCACGTGGACCCCAGCCATTGTGGTCAACGAGAAATCCCACTCAGTTGACATTGGAACCCATGAGATTTCGATCAACGAGCTTCCCCAACCAGACCCCAGTGGACCCACAACCATTGTGGTCCACAGGATTCCCCAACAGCAGCACCAACGAGCCGCAAGAGGCATTCCGCAGCCTAGTTTTTTTTCCTGGCCAACCGGGATTCCCCACCAACAGCTACCAACCAGTAGCAACGTTCTGCGCTCATTTTCCTGGCTAACCAGGGTTCCCCAAAAGCAGCACCAACGAAACACAAGCGGCATTTTGCAGTCTTGGTTTTTCCTGGCCAAACAAGATTCCCCAACAGCAGCTACCAACCAGCAGCAGCGTTCTGCACTCATTTTGCTGGCAAACGAGGATTTCCCATCAGCAGCACCAACGAACCACAAGCGGCATTCCAGAGCCTAGTTTTTCCTGGCCCACAAATATTTCCCACCAGCAGTTACCAACCATCAGCAGATTTCTGCGGCCATTTTCTTGGCCAACCAGATTCCCCAGCTACGTCAACCAGCCAGCATCAAATTCTGGACTTCAGTCGCCTCGCCAACCGGAATCCCGAGCAACAACAACTCGGATCCAATTCACCTGAGCATCCAGAACCCTTCCTTAGCACCTCAACTCACATAATGTCTTGATGCCCATTGATTCTATGTGACATGCGATATCATTTTTTCAAATTTTCAAAATTGAGGTTCACTTTGATCACAGATTCACAAAAAAGTCATTTCGAATATTGAAACCTGAATATCCTATCCCTTACCGGCGCAACCATCAAAAACGTATATAACTTTGTTCTCCCCATCAATCAGTACTGAAAAATCATACTGTTTGTCGGATGTAATGACTTGTATAACGGCTGCAAACTCTTGAACAAAACACCAATTGACGTTGCAAATCAGTTAATTGAACTCGCAAATTTCTTAACAGAAAAAAACAAAGAAATATTCTTTATAGGAAAACCAGAACGAAACGAAAACAAAGAGGAATTCTTTATAGGAAAACGATCAGCAGCCGTAAATGAAATCTTCGAGAAGGTTTCCCACAGAACTCGTAGTCACAAACCCCAAGTCAACTGGAAATACAGGAATTTTTCAGCATCTATCAGGCGCAAAATCCTAAAGATCATCTTCACCTCAACGATTCTGGTTGCTCAAGCGTTCACCACCTTTAAAGCAAAATTTTTTTTATTACAAGGATTACAACGTAACGTTGAAGAACAGTGGTCACAGCAAAATTTCCGAACGCAAAATTTCCTTCATGTACTTGCATCTGCTCAAGTTCGTAATTCTTACTTCAACATATATTTTTCAACTTTTATTTCACTTTAGTCTTCACAAGACTCCGTTAGGTGCCAATTCAACTACTTGAAAGAAAACAGGTTTATTCCAGAATATCTCTGCCAACTGTTTCGGTTTCCGTGAGGAGCCATCCGTCAGCTGGTAGTGACAACGTTGTCTTCTATCTGTCCTCAGGTTCCATGAGGTGCCACTGGTAAGTCAGCAAGACAAATCTCCTAAAATTAAAGGATCTCATACTTATACAACTTAGTAGTTCAGATTTCTGGTGACCCAAACTATCAACATCAAACAGTCAGCAAGAGTTTGAGCAAACTAACACAGCTTCAAAAATTATATTGAGCACAACAACCGTTTCAATTGATCAGAGAAAAACCTTTACCAACGGACTTCTATTTTTAAAATATTGTCACGCCTGCAAAAACCGTTGAAAGTCAGCGGAGTTTTCACCAAATATTGCGACTCAAGCATAAACAACCTCAAGCATAAACGAAGACATTTTACCGATTTGGACCTGCAATACAACGAGTTCATAGAAGAAGAAAAGGATATTCAACAGTTACTATCTGAATTAGAAATCACTAATGAGTTTATCCTACTCAACCTAGACAAATCACAATAGTGTCGATTTTAAGACGAGACCTTAGCAGTCAAACACGACTCACGAAAAAACCTAACATGGTTCGAAGAAAGTTTAAAGTCAGTTATGATCGCGTCAATTGAGCAGATACAGAAACAAGACTGCAAACAGGCATCCAACATCAAACACAACGATGTGAATCAAAACAAAGAGAGATCCCTCAGGAAAATTTATCAGCTTCCACAGGTATCACACTAAGTTCCAATCAACAGACAAGATTTTGAAAACTAGAAACTTCAAAACTGCCCTTCCATGCAACAACTACCAGAAGTTTGTTTGACCAAAGTACTTTTCCACATCAGCATCAACCATCCTTTAGTCTGGCCAATAGTCAAGACCACAATCAAAGGCAACAATTTATCACTACCCCGATCTCATCAAGAAGCCTCTCAACACTAAAACTTGACACCTTTAATGGCAATCCATTAATATGGACAGATTGGATACAGTTATCTGAGTCTGTCATTGATTCAAGGCCATTCAGCACAACATAAAAGACGACGCACCTACAATCACTTCTCACTGGACAAGCAAAGAACTTGGTAAATGTCTAAGGATGCAATGGACAAGGTTATCACCAAGCTTTAGCCGAGCTCAAGAAAAAATATGGCAAAGGTAGCGTTATCGTCAATGCATATTTAGAAAAACTTGCATCGTTTCCAAGTCCCTCAGCCCAACGACCCGAAAAATTTGAAAACTTTAGCTGTTTTAAAAACAATTTGGTAAAAACTTTTACACGCCTGGAATACGAAACGTTTACACGCCTGAAGTCAACATGAGCTGAGTAAGCAATTTGCAATACAAAAATTACTTTATAGCCAACTAAATTACTGGAACAAACATATTACACAAAATCAAATCGAATCTCCCTCCTTTGTGCAGTTCGCTGAATGGCACTCTTTAACTGCCAAATCCTTCGAGAAATTAGAACCCTTTTCCCAATAAAACAGAGCAAAAATGACCCAAGAAATCCTGGACGCAATAGTTCTCACTATGGCCATTCCCACTCTATAAATGCTCAAAATCAATTCCAAGGTTCATTGAGATATGTATCCACGCAAAACAAAAGTTCCGCCATGCAGCCAATTTCATATTCAATGAAGAACAAAGTCAAAATCAGAAACAGTTCAAGAGTTCCAGAAATCAGCTAGGTTCAAAGTGTCGATTCAAGGATGGCAAGAATATATATGTGCAAAAAATTCAGAAATAAATCCGCTAAGCAGCGTAAAGACCCAATCTACCGACCGAAAGCCTGTTTCAATTGCTTAAACTTAGGACATTCATCAAAGGATTGCCAATCAACGCAGAGCTGTAGAAATTGTAACAAACGTCATCATACACATTTGCATGGTGAGTCGAGTTTGTCAGCAAACTCAACACATTGCAGTACCACTGCATCATCTGAACGTCCATCACGTCTTCAGATATCTCCCGTTACACTCTCAGGGATGTTTAATAAATCAACACGTACGCTGTACGCTTTACTAGGCAATGGAAGCGTCCTATCAATCAAGCTAACGAAAACTGCTTCGGCACTTGAAATCGTTCTTGGTGAAAAACCCACGCACACAGAACTGCACAAAGGTATCCATGGAACAGAAAGTGTGACATACACTCACATCAACCTTTAAATAAAAGGAATGAACTCTATTCAAAATTTTGATATGGAAGACGTTCAAATTTCAGCCGACATAGAGTTTCCCCAACATGATTTAGCGTTGATCCGAAATGTGTGCGAACAATATAAATATTTGAAACACATACTCTGTCGACATCAACCAAATCCCTATTTTGATTGGATATGTCAATTTTGACCTCATCGCGCCTGGAGAGATTCACTATTGTCCTCCGAACACAGCAAGAGCTATTCGGAAAAAACTTGGATAGACTGCGTCAGGCAAAACTGATCTGCCTTCAGCAGTAACATGCCAATCTCAAATAGTCAAAAATGAGTCTAAAGAGTATTGCGAAATAGAGGACATTCTATTTAACGATTCAGTCACTTGGTACAAAGTTGAAAACATGCCGTCCAATAAGGACGTCACGAAATCAGATACCGATAAGCGGGCATCAGAAATACCCCCCTTAGCCTTCAAACAACTCAACGCCCTAGTTAAGCTCCTAGAGAGAGATCCGGAACTGCTCGCGAAATACAAAAAAGATTTGAAGAAGTTCAGAAAAAGAGATATATTGAAGAAGTTCCCCTTGATAAAACGAGTTTAAACACTTGGCACATCCCGTATCACCCTGTCTTATACCCTAGCAAAATTAGAAAAAAAACATTAGCAAAAAAATAGAAAAGTTTTGAACGCAGCATCAAAATATCGTGGATTTTCATTGAATAGTCAACTCATGCCAGAGCCTCACTTGATGCAAAACTTGACCCGTGTTATCTGCAGATTTCTGTGGAAAAATGACAAAAAGACAGCTTGCTTCCAATATTTGAAGGCACAGTTATGGAGAGAATTGCTCACCAACGTGTTGCCATTTTGCCCTGCGAAGAACAACAGAGGACAATTGTCATCAGTACCATTCAGCCTCTTAGGGTATCGTACGTTACTTTTATATGGATGACATTTATCATTCAACAGACACAGTCAATTTCTCTTTCAAAGTATCTGAAAAATTTACATTTGCTCTGAGGTTTCAATTTAACTAAATGGTCTTCCAATTCACTCGAAACAAATACTTCAATGCCTCAAGATGATCAGAATCCTAACGACACAAAACAGTCTGCAATGCTGCCGCCTATTCCAAAACAAGGAGAAAAAGACAAACAAATATCAACAACTGACACCGAGAAAGTTTTAGGAAAACCTTGATCTGTGTCTAGAGACTCTTTTGTTATTAACCGCGAACATTTAAAAAGTTGTTCTAGAGAACGCCACCTAGCGAAAAAATTTGGAGAGTGTTTCATCGATCTAGGACCGAATTGGTTTTTTTGCGCCCTTCAACTTGCGATTAAGAACAATCATGCAGGACATCTGGCGTTTAGGAAAACAATGGGACAACCCTTTATCCAACAGTTTTGATGCAACCCTTACAGAAATCAGAAATTTTTCTAGCATCGACGCACCACAATTCCTGCATAGGGAGAAAATAACCACAAAAGAATTTACTTTACATATCTTTGGCGACGCTTCTCTAACAGCAATGTGTGCCGTAGCAAACTTAACAACAGAGTATGCAGATTCAAATTGTTCAATCAGTTTTCTCATGGGCAAAGCAAACGTTGCCCAATTTTGACAGCAAAACATACCTAAAATAGAACACTGGCAGCAGTTGTCATCGGAGTTCGGGTAGCCCTTTTCAAAAAGCAACAACTCGATGTAACAATCGCTAAAACCACATTCTGGTCAGACAGCGCAACGACAGTACAATGAGTTAACAACTCCAAAGAAAGACACAAATTGTATATTGCCAATAGAGTTGCTGAGATGTTTGAAACATCTTCACCATCAGACTGGCGTTATATTCCAGTAGTCTTGAATCCAGCTGGCGACGGAACAAGAGGTCTAAAGCTAAAAGAATTCAAACCAGAATGTCGTTGGTTTAACGGGTTTCCTTTCCTGAAACCTGACACAACAAAGTGGCCTCCAACAATAGTCCCAAATTATCGTTTGCCAGCTTCAAGGACTCTCTCAAAATCAAACCAGTCACTAAATGATCCCAAAAAGTTTTTCCAGCTTTGAAGAACTCAAACGAGTTTTCGCCTTTGTAATTTTATTCATCAGCAATCTCAAAACGACAACAAAAAGTTTCCACTTGACCATAAAGAGAGTCGCTATGAGTAAATTTTATCTACTTAGGAATTCCCATGAACTCTCATTCGAAGAAGTATTGGATTGTCTTGGCAAAGAGAAAAACGTTCCATTACTCTCTAAAATCCTAATTTTCTTACCCTTCATTTCCGAGGAAGGAGTTACCAGAGCAAATGGACGCCTCGCTAATGCAAATCAAATGGACGAAAGCATGCAAACAACAGTATTTCTAAGCGGCAAAGAACATATAACTTAGCTTATGTTTAAAGATATTCACAATCACAATGTACATACAGGAGTCAACCATTGCCGCTTCATTGTTGAGCGGTCTTTTATTGTGATCAGCCTTCACTCCACCCTACGAACAATATCTAACTGGGGTTTTGATAGTCGTGGACAAAACGCAGTGGCAATGCAACCAGAAATGGGACCTCTGTCAGACTTTAGAATTCCAAACACTGAAAACTATACTTTTGAAAATACAGTTGTAGACATTTTTGGTCCATTTGCAATAAAGTCCAGCAACCATTTGTATCCAATTTTCACGCCTTTTCGCCTTACCACAAGATCTCTTCATCTAGAACAAGCTTATCAAATAATTACAGATTCTTTCAAGCGATACTAAGATTATCTGCCCGACGAGGAAACCCTCGCCTCATTGTATCTGATAATGGTAGAAATTTTGTTGGCGCCTCTCGTAATCTCATTACCAAAAATAAACCAATTCCACCAACAGAAAAATAGTGAACGATTATTGAAAGACTCGATCGAATGGAAATATATTCCACCGCACGCATCCCATTTCGGGGGAGCATGGGAAAGACTTGTTCAGTCCTCAAAACGAATTCCCTACTCAGTGACTCTCAAATGTTGGCCGAATAAACTTTTCACTCGTTCCTAGCTCAAGTTGAAGAAATCCTCAACAGCAGGCCTATGGTTTACGCTCCGGACAACGGTTTGTCACATCAACCAATCACGCCAAACATTTTCCTTTTCGGTCGGCTTCACAAAAGTTTACCGTCTTTTATGTCAATCACTAAAGATTAGAACAAGGTCTGGAAGAAGTGTATTACCCTTTCACAGCATTTCTGGAAACGACTCCTGCGCGAAATCATACCCACAATGGCTAGGAGACCCAAAAGTATAAAACATCAGAAGCCCCTCGAATTAGGTCACTTTGTATGGATATTAGAAGACACGACTTCACGAAGCATTTGGCCCGTCGGTATTGTGGAAAATTGTTTCACAGCAAAAAGGATAAGTTAGATCGTGCGAAATCAAAACTTCTTTCGGAAAACAAACAAGGTCAGTAAACAAGTTGGCACCAGTAATTGACGACTAGGAAACAGACCATAACATCACAGCAAGACAGTTACAAAACAGTTTAATAAACACAGTTACCACCTTCACAACATTCAGCAAATCATTAACCCTTTTTGTTTTGACTAAAATGCTAAATCGAGGGGGACGGTTACCAACAAGATCGTGCCCTTAAGAACACACGCAAAAATTTACTATGATGAGAATTGAAATAAACACACGTGATAGTAACGACGATTTCATTCGGTAGCTAAGCAAGGATTCAATCAAAGTAATAGTTATCAATTTCGCAAGTGACTACTGCGGTGCCATGACACAAATATTAAACACGAAATTTTGTTCTCAGGCACTGAAGATCAAACTAGAGCACTTTTTCTGTTCCCTATTTTTTTTGCATGTCCTAAAGGGAAGAAATTGGCGTTTCCTTTACTACAATTTAAATTAAAGTTCTGGAATTGTCATTTATGGATGGCTATATTTAACCAGAGGTCAAAAAATTTTCGAAGAATAACCATTTTTTATTGACTTGATAGACAGTCAAAAGGAAAAAATTTCAGTTAAAATTACCTTATATCAAGAGCAGTTGAGAAAAAAAGACAACAGAACCATCATTTTAAGTGGAGTAATAATTTATCGTCTCAGGACAGATTAGAGAGTTATCAATTTTTATTGTTTTTGGTCTTCTCAGCTTTTAAGCCGCGTAATTAACCATATTTTAACAAGCAGCCACCAAAACAACTTCAGCTCGAAAAATTTCTGCTAAATGCTTCGGCATCTTTATAAAATGCCAAAAAAAATTAAAATTTACTTTGCTTTTTTGTCTTTATTACATCTCGAAAAAAATAGTAGGTAAAATTTTCCGCTGTTCTGCTAGTTTCACATTGATGAAAATTACACATAAAAACATTTTTTTTGCAATGGAGATTGTAAAAACTCCAAAACTTTTCAGTTAGATCGAGAGGTTAATTGCAACCTTGGGGTACTTTAAGTAATTGCCTCTTATAGCAAATATAACAGTTGATTACTTACGATTCTGGTAATTTTTGCGAACACTAAAATTTAGTCACTTTATCACAGTGTAAGAGCCCATTTGTGTAATAACCATTAGTGAGTAACCATTAGTGTAATAACCCAGCTTGTGGTATATCAGGCTAACAACAATGCTACTTCAACCGTGGTCTGGTGCAACAGTGCCATGCCTGGACGCGGTTTTGTATATAGTAGGTTCGAGTCCTCTAAGATATAATTCTTTAGCAGTATATGGAGATAGCTAACACCACTTGTTGGGTTGTTACTATTGGCAGAGCTTAGATAAATGGTTGTGACCTTTTATGTGTACGTTTAGTTGAGAGGGCGTTTGAGTTATGTGGAACAAACTCGTTCGAAAAAGGAGTAGCGTAATAATCCAGCTTGTGGTAAATCAAGCTGTCAAAGTTGCTATTTCAGCAGAGCTCTGGTACAGTGGTAGCCTGCCTCGCAGTGGCTATGGAGATAGAAAGAGGAATTCCTCTAAGCTCTGAATCTGTGGCAGTATAAGGAGTTAGCAAGTACCACAAATGGGTCGCTGCCTCGGGATTTTTTGACAAATGGCGAAGAAGGATTGGGAAATGTTTCGAATATAAACCCCAAAAGCAGTGACCACTTTAATTTTGAAATTCCTAAAAACTGAATAGGCATTAAATTTTTAATTTATATCTAAGCTGAGAAATGGTTCTTATAGAGAGCCAACTTGATTAAAAAGCAGCTCCT
>NW_027452664.1:10000-38595 GCF_964194025.1 Convolutriloba macropyga | reverse complement strand
CGAAATACATCCAAGTTTCCCAGTAAAAAGAAAGCTGTCACGTGATTTTTTCAGGTTTGTTCAACTATGGCTAAGGTTTGCACTTGTGTTAAACGTTAGAGAGAGAGAGAGAGAGAGCAAATGAGAATAAATCGTGATTTTGTTACGATAATCTTTTTACTGTGGTATTTCGAAGACTTCATCAAGTTTACATTAGTTATCTTTTTAGTTATCGTTGCGTATTATCTGAATTTCAGGTAAGAGTGCGACTATAGGGGGATTAATTTATAAATTGCTTTTGAAAATGAGATTTTAAGTTGGTGTAATGGTTCATCAAGAATTGATTTATAACTTTCTGAGACCAGAGAGTTACTTTTGAACTACTTGAATTAAACTGAAATTATTTTTCTGGTCTTCTTAAATGTTGTTGTATTTTTTTCTCCTAAATTATTTTTTTTCTTTCGTTCTTACCTAATAAAGCACGATTTATTTTAGGGAATTTTTAAAATAATTTTACCATAACAGGATTTGTTAGCAGAAATGCGTATATCGTAAGATTTTAGTAGCCGGCAAGTTAGTCGGCAAGATTGAGTAAATTTAGGTAATTATTTCAAATCATCTCATCCAGCTGGAAACTATTACTGACCTAAAAGAGCATTTTCTACTGAACAATTTTTTTAATGAAGAGAAACTGTAATGTAAATGTAAATTGAAAAGAAACTGGATACATATTTTACATCAGTTTAAACCGCAATCGAGACAAATGTTTGATATCGATTGAATTTTCTAATGTTTGGATTCAACTTTTTTAGAGGAAAATGGAAGCCAGCTAGATTTTTTCATGTGCGATATCATTATAAATTAGAATTTTGTTTTTTTTTAACTATGAGGCTTTAGATGTGGGTTTTATTTGTTTTTTTTTTGCGCCAATAAACAACTGTCTGGTTTATTTTTAAATGACTATTTTTAGTTCACTTTTTTTAGCTGAATCTTTGCCAAAACCGTACTTAAAATAACGACCCTAAAAGAGCTCTTCTTTCTTAATCCTTTTCTAAAGTTAATAGCAATTGTTATGGTAATATCCTCATATTTTGTTGTTACTAGTAACTCATTCGCACACAAAGTTCAAAATTTTCTCAGCTAGACTTCTTCAATTTGAAATAAACAATTACGTTTTGAGCTCTTTAGATTTGTTTAAACGATAGCCACCTAAATGGGAGAACTGCGAATTTGCCCGCCCGCCGCAAGGGTTCTTAGTGTCTGTATTTACAAAAGTGCTCATAGTGAGAACCCGGGTTCCTCCGAAGTTCAGCTGCCCAAAATTCATGATTGACATTTTGAAAGATTAAACAATGTAGAACTTTACATTTCGTGCTTAATTTTAATCAAGTCGAAATTTTGCTTGCGGAATTTTTCACCCAGTTCTACGGGAACCTTAAGAACTAAGTTGGGACAAAAATGTCAAGTTCACAATTTATGGGGGAAGATATCTCTCAAGTCAAAAAGTGTTAGTGAGTTTTAAGACTTTCAGCGACAAAATTACTCCGTATTACAATATCTTAAGCTTGGAACAGATGAAATTCTTTTCTTTTTTCAAAGACTCTTTAAGACCAACAAATTAATTAGCACTTGAATTTATTTGACGGATCGTGGTATTTGGGTTTGCAATAAAAACTGTCAATATTTTTTAACCATTCAAGTTCCAGCGGATGTTTTTTAATAACCCCGGCGGTTTATATTTGCCCGTTATTGTAAATAACGCAAAGTATTAAAATTTATCAAGTTTTTTAGTAAATACGAGTTATCAAGTTTTTTAGTAAATTTATGAAGTACAGATCCTTGTTATCAAAAAATCCATTAAAATTTTTATTTTTCAAAGTCGTAAATGCTTGAATTACTATTAAAGCGTTTCGTCTGAAAATTGTTTACGGTTAATGCATAACAGTAACGACAAAAAACAGAACAGCCGGGAAAATTGTTTTTAGTGTAGCAAACAGTTAGTAGTTAAGTTAGTTAGTTAACTAGTCAGTTAGTAATATTTGGGGATTGGAGCGGTATTGATTGATTAACGTTAGCCCGATAAGCGTCAAGACAGAGAAGGGGTTCGCGTTCTTTTTATGCATTTGGCGTCGCAATTTCTCACTCTATTATCATACTATGTCTCAAAATGGAGCCATGAAGAGATTTGGTCATACATGGACTTGGGTCCGCCGGGATTTGGTATCCTTTGTGAGCTTAATCTGCCATTGATGCAGTTCTGGCTGGGGGAAAAACCAGCAATTTTCCCTAAAAAAGAAGGAAAGACGCAAGACTGTTTCAAAAATAATGTAAATAAAAAGCCAGCATTTCATGCGTCCCTGTTATTAAGAGTGGGATAGCGGTTCGAGTGCTCGTTTATCAGTTTCTTTCAATTAGATTTAGTAAGAGAATTTATGATAAAGTTAAATAGAGGAGAATTTTAAGTATCACAAAATATTTTGCATTAATATCGAAGCTTAGGCAATTAAAAATCGAAAAAAAAAAATATTTTTGGTGTGAATGTCTTTTAAAAACATGAGGAAATCTTGGTTTCTGAGCAATGAAGGAGCTGAACCTGGAAGTTGAGTTGGGCCAGATTTCAAAGCTGGAAAAAACCCTAATGGCATGAAAAGACAACAGCAGCATGACTTTAATATTTTACAGAAAACACTTTTTATAGCGCAAAAGTTTATGCGGCCTCAATTAGTTAATTGTAGATTGAAAAAAACTTTCTTAATGAGAAACAGAGCCGATGTAAGTATGTTGAGATCATAAGATAGAGCTTGAAATGATAACTCATTATAAGATAGCATAGTAAGACTCTCGAAATGTGAAGTGGCTCAGTGGAGAGCTCAGGATTGCAACCATTTAAGATATTGTTGGGTCGAAATCCACAAAGGTCCCAACCTTTACTCTCACCATAATGGTGCTCACATAGAATCAACACAACGAGCTAGTAGCTGCTCTAAAAACCAGAGTTCAAATGGATTCAAAATAGCTCTAGATTAACTGAAAAACCTTGTCTGTTTTTCAACTATGTCTGTTAACATTTTGTCAGTTATCAATCAAGATAATGAAAACATCAACTTCACTAACTGCAGCTATTCATAGCAATTCCAAGATCTAATTGAGACAAATATTTCTTATTGTTGTTTATTTTCGCTCTCGTTTTTCAATTGAACGAATTAGCGTTAGAAGGAAATAAATAGGCATATTCAATCTGAAAAAAAAACGTTGTTGTACATACGTTTTAACCTATATACATAATACTAATAATATCAGTCAAGCGGTTATTATTGGGGGCAGCGAAATGCCTGGCTGGGCAAAAATTGGTCACCCTTTAGTCATGAAATCTTTAGACCCTATTTTCCAAACTCCAGTATTTCAATAAAAAGCTCGCGTGAAATTTTAATTAAATCCTTTTGCTAAATTTATCAATAAGTGTTAGCCCCCACCCTTTTCATCCCTTAATATAATTCACTCAGTAGGCGGCCCCTTTCAAAGGAAATTTTTAGGAAAAAAATTTTGTATGTGATTTTCCACAAAAAAAATGTTGTGGCATCGGCGGGATTTGAACCTTCTCATCAACATAAATTACTCTCAAAGCCGTCAGATTTCATACATGTTTTCTAGGAACGATATAAACTTGTTAAATTACCACCTTTGAATGCAGTTTTTTTTTTAATTTTGGACTTCAATTCTGGGACGAATAAAGTACGAAAAATATAAACTAGTTCTTTAGAAAACAAACAATCAAACTGCGTAACGTTTATGCATCGTGCAAATTTTTAAAACCGATAGTTTGCTCAAAAATGCGATTGAATTTTGAGAAATTTGCAATTTTTTTCTGAAATACACAATTTTTTTAAATGAAGTTTGCAATTTTTGTCTGAATAGAACGGGCAATTAGAGCAAGTTGAGTTCTTTTGTATCCAGATACAAAGAACAGCCCTTTTCCCATTTAGAATTTCCAGCATAACTCGATGCTGGCTCTAATTCAATTGTCCAGCACTTAGAGGACCCTCCGTTAAAATGTGCCCGCACTTTGCCCGCTCAATTGCCCCCCAAAATGGGCTTAATTCAATTACACGCGGTTAACATTTATCAGGCTCTCTTTATAAGTAAGATCTCATCGACAGCGTTTCTGCTAAAAACTGCACAAAAGTGCAAATTATTTATATGTTAATTTATAGGCGGAAAAAACTGACCTTTTAGATTTTAACAAAAATCCGATAAAGTGAGAGATTTATCAGGAGAATATTTTCCTAAATTGCTTCGAACTTGAAAAATTTGGTTCACATTTTTGCCCACATTTTGTTTGGAGAATTGTTTCGGTTTATTTTCTCACGTTATTGATTTCCTACATTGTAAATAATGGGTTGATAAAATTTATGCAAATCCTTTGGGGTAAAGTATGCGTGAAATGGGAAAAGGCGGTTCAGGGTTTAAGGTTTAAGTCGAAATTTCCAGTCTTTCCTATTTGTGGGTTGTTTTAATGTACGCTGGGGTCTAGCGTACCAGGTGTTCGCAAGTTATAATTGTTTCCAATTAAGTTTGTTTTGATTATTCCAACCGCATGAGTTTATTCAGGACCCGAAATCTGTGTAGGATTTATAAACTCTGCAGCCCCTTGTAAGAGGAAGGAGTGAATAAATTCTGATAATAATGAACAAAACTTAAAATAAATGAATAAAATTCGGCTAGACTAAATTATGAACTAAATAAAATAAGCCGTAAATTTCGTTTAAGAAAAAAAATAAAATTGTTGATTTAGTTTGAAATGAGAATTTGTTGAAAATCCTTTCACGAAATTTTGAATAAACCAAGTTTCAAAAGATAAAAATGTTGCTTAAACTTGTGGAACATTTCTTATATACATGTTATATCCAGTTATAACTTTTGTGTGGGTTTTAAGTACTTTCTAGGAAAGTTTTTCTCGAATTTTTACTACATTAGTAAAAGTTTTCATAAAAAGATCGGAAATTTTCTGGATCAAAATTGTCAGACCTAACTGTTGTCTACTATTTTGAAAGCAATATTTCGAACCTATTTGATCTTTTCAAATTCAAATCTGACATTTTCTATCAACATGTCTAATTTCCCGCACAGCTATATTTTTTTGGCAGTTTTGCGGACATATTTTGACCATTGATCGAATTTAGCGAACAAAGATTCAGTTCAATGCGGGCTTTTCCCGTCTAAGATAAAATCTTTGCAGGGGGTTTAGAGAGGGTGATTGGGGGGGGGGGGGGGGGGGGTAGTTGAACAAGGAATTGCGAGAGTCGAAAACCAGGTCCGTATAACGTTTGATCCGCTTTAGTTTGTGTGTGTTTATAAGAGAACAGCTGCTCTATTTTAATAAACGGAGATTAAATAACTAATTTCGAATAATTCCTTCACTTTCAATATACACATTGCTCAGCATTTGTTTGTAGAAAAGGAATTTGTTTGTTTTGTTGTTTGTGGCTCAACTAAGTCTGGCTAAAGAGATTTCGGAAGAGGATTTAGAAATGGAAATTCCCCATCCCAAAATAAAACAGCTTTGGTCATGTTTTAATAACCAGATAAGTTATGATAATGCTTAATACATGCTACAAGGACTCAAATCAGTTACCTGGATTCGGAGATTTTTAAATTTTTCAAGTTATCCTAAAAACATATTTTTCCGATACCGAGGTTATGTTTTTAACATTCCAGTTTAATCTTTTCGAGCTAAATGGTTTTGTTCTTCTTGAATCCACGCACCTATTTGTTTGAATGACACTAATGTTTTATGTGCGTACATGCGTGCGTGAGTGTGGGGGGGGGGGGAGGGGGGAGGGGGGAGGGGGGAGGGGGAGAAGGTTTCTGTGGTGTGTGGGTTAGGGCTTGTGGCTATGTGCATGTTGGAGAGGGGGGGGGGGGGGGGTTGGGGGCATGGGAATATGGGAACCAGCTAAAACTCTAAACCTCTTTATCAATAACGATATTTCGAGAGTTGATCTCCTTTATTTCGTCCCTGTTTTTGTGGTCAACCAGACTCTTTTTTATCACCCTCGTCAAAATTATCTTTCCTGAAAATGAAGGCCGCTTAATTCCTCAAACCTCCTACGCAAAAAGTAATCTTCACAAAGTCTCAGCACTCTTCATACGCTTATATAATGAAAAGTGTAAATTCTTTTGAACTGTTCTTTGAATTGTATTTTCTCAGAGCAGCTCTCAATGGTCTCAAAATTAAACACTGAAATATTTTTTGCATCTAACTGTTCTTTTAGAAGATATATTTTCATGTTTGCTACTGTAACTGTAATAAAAACTGAAGCTTGAAACATTTTTGGCTTTGTTTTGCTTGTTTCGTTTTTGTTTTGACAATTCTTGTGCTAATTAGGACACTTGCAATTGTAAACAAAAACATGTAAACAATGTAACGCGAATTCAGTTGACGTTTTCCGGATCGAAAATACGTTTTTTAATGGTTTATTTTCAGTACCTAATGTTTTGGGGGTAAAATCATTAGAATATTTAGAAGTAAAAATTTTTATCACTTTTTTCTTCAATATCGAAATAAAAAACCTTGATTTTCAAAATTAGTTTTCATGTGAGAAAATGAAAAGAATTGACCGCAAAGTTTACAACGGCTGACTTAATGTGAACAAATTATAAAATATCTTTTCACTGTATTTTGAAACTTGTCTTTCACAAAAATGGAAAATCTCTAATTTCTGAGACAAGTTTGTTTACGAAAACATGGATCAAAGCGTTTTCGAACAATTATGGCACAATTTTTGTCATGGGAAATTGTTTTGAGCAATTCTTTATGATAAATCGAGCTATAAATCACATAAAAGACGCATATTTTCCAGGTACTTTTCACCCCCCGGGGCATTTAAATCGTGGCGTCCGTGAAAAACGCGTGGTTTTCCCAATTAATTTGGGCGAGAGAGAAAACCGAACTGAACCGCGGGGCGAAACTAAGATTTGCTTCGTCAGAAACTCAAATAAACAAAATCGCCCCAAGCCTCGGTTGAATTTTACTTCTTTTACAATCGAACGGATTATTACTACAAAATGATATTATTAATCCACACTGTTGCTTTTAGTATTGGATTTGCGTTTTATTGGTAAATTTTATGCGCCTCAATGATATTTTTATGCGCTTTCTGTCAAATTGAAGAGAGTTTTATGGTCAAATGTATCTTGAACCCAGCTAAAAACGCTCAATAAACGATCAAAAAGCGCAAAATTGGTAATTTTATTTACAAAAATTGGCACTTTTGTGGTAAATACGAACATAACTTAGACACCAAATAGCATTTTGCTGTATCTTGATAAAGTATATAGGCTTCATTAGTTGAAATTTAACAAGAAGGTAACAATAATTAAGTTGTTGGTAAACAATGCTCAAGTTCACAGAATGGCACTTGAGGTATTTTTGAGCCGTAAAAAGTAATTTTTAAGCTGTACAAATGTGAAAAGTAAGAAAAGTAGATTAAATTGTGACTTTTGCGCTCTTTCCGATCTTTCATGACAACAATAGCCACTTGTGAAACAAAAGAAGTCTTTTTAGATGTAAGTTTTGTCAAATTTGATTATACAAAAATGGCCAGTGTGACAACTTTCGCCTTTTAGATGTTGTTTTAAGTACCACCGTTCGAGTATTGCTGGTTCGTTTTCGTTTTGTGTACTCGCCCGGGGTGATAGTTGACGAATTATTGTAAATTTATTCAGCGTGAAAGCATTGTTAATCGCAGGAATGCATATTTTTGCGAATTATTTTGTAGAAATGAACATCAAATTCATATCCGATGGTTTGAAACTATTCAAAGAATTTGAGTGGTTTTGAAACTGCTCTTTTTTCTGTCAAGGAATTGAGTGATTGTTTACTCTAATGTTCTGGTCAGTTTGTGATATTTTGTTTTCACACCACAGGTCTTTCTTGAATTCTATGTTCATCAGCTGTTTCAAATCAGTTTTTGCAGGTTGCTTATTTTTCTTAACATTTTGTTATTTTCGGGTAATTAAAGGTCTTTCATAGTTTTAAAAATTTTTTAGAGAAAATGTGAACAATTTTTAGTTGAAGACATAAATCTTGCCCAGTGAAACAGTTATATACATAAAAAAGACAAAAATCTTGACAAAATTTGAGATGTCATAGCAAGATCTCGTTAAACTAAGTCATCATGATCGATATTGTCATGACTTAATAAGATCATGATAAAAATACCTAAACTCTTGATTTACATTCAATGATCATACTTGTTTGTTCTTATATTAACGGTTTCTTAGAAAACTTTTTACCGATATCTCGCCAAAATGATCTGGTTTCGTTTCACAGGGGCCAGCAAGTTTCGAATCATCAAAGTATTGTTGACCAATTCCTATGAATCTATTGTTTTATTGTTTCAGTAACTCTTCTGGGCGATGGAGATCTGCAGTCTTCGTGGTCAGCGGAGGCTGTTACTGGACGAACCCGAAATGGAGTTAGTTTTTTTTTAGCCGGCATTTTTTTACCCCATGTCACTTCACTTCTCTATCATAAACCGTACAATAGTTCCACCCCTTCTATTCCACTGTTAAAATGACATTGAGCTTTTTTTTAATTCATAAACGTTGAATCTAATATTTGATATACAGGTGAGATATAAATGAGTAATTCATTGTCCACAATAATAATTTTTTCCCTGAGCGCAGTAACTTAGGGAAACGTGTCTGTCAATATTCATATAGTTAATCCCAGTTTAATTCTCTATTTTAAGTGCGCTCAATTCGCCCACTTGTGGACAAGGTGTATAAATGTACAATTGACTGGCAGACGAGATTAGAATCAGTTAATCTTTATTAATCTTTGAGGTTTATAAATCTATAAATACTGGCCCAGGTTGCTGCATTGCGCGACTAATCGTATCACAAATTCCAGTACGCTTAAAAGAGCAATTGATTGCTAGTAGTGATTGTGCTTAAATTGTATGGGCCTCTCATGTTGGGCTTAATTGTGCCGATCGTTGAATTAAATTAAGAATATTTAATCGGCTTAGAATTTAATGGACCCGATGGTCTCTCAAAATACTTGCAGAAAACAATAGTGACAGGTTGACGCTTTGTCGCTGAAAGGAGGTTAAATTGATGCTGCTTTTTAAAGAATTCTTGATGTTTGTGAATTGTAAATTGAATTTTTGTTTCAGTTCATTTTTAACAACTCCAGGCCGATTGTTTGTGATGTGGGGAACGATTACCGCAATTTCCTCGTGTCTAAACCCATTGACCTGAGCAAAGCTAGAGCCCTGTGGATTTCAATGAAGTTAGTGGCCCAATTTAACTGTTTGTTTTTCCTCCGACGCCTCGGGGATTTAACTTTAGCAGAAATAAACTAAATTTATTAGGATTTGGGTAGTTAAGCTCGTGTAATTACGTGAGAACAGGCGCTGTGTTGTGTGAAATGCAAATTTGGGCATCTGAAAAGTTTCTGGGAAACAATTGGAGCAAAAGTAAACATCAAACAAATATCTAATCCCTAGGTGATCGTTTGAAGTTAGATTGCGCTACCTTTCTATGCTTAACACATTTCTACCTTTTATTGCGCCCCGAATTCTCAATCAATGCATTATAATTCAGTTAAGGTGTTGCGTGACCAGATTGATCTATATCGTAAATTTGTGTGAAATACTGAAATCGTATGATCAAAATTAATTCCAGAACACGTTTGAATATGACAGAAACTGTGAACTACATACTAGTTCACAGTTTTGATCATTTTCTGAACAAATGAACAGGTAAAATTGATCAGACATTGAGCTGTGAGTAGCGATTTATGGTGTGATCAATTAGTGACAGCTTTTTGATTAAGAAGCGTTAATTTTGGAGCCATTAGCGATTAGCGCTGTTCAAATGGCGTGAAAAATGAGAAAGCGCGTTTTGATGGCCGCGTGAATTAGTTTGATTGACAGGTACAATACTGTTAACTGCTACTAGACAGGTACTAGACTGGTACTTGGGCGTACTGTTTCAATTGGCTAAAATGACGTTGCATCAGTTTGAAACAAGCCTTGATTGAAACTTAAAACACGCGCCGAGAAATAAAGCGTTTTCGAGCCCATGCGCATTTTCGAATGAATGAATCTCGAAAAACGTACGATTATATGACTTAAATCCAAAACAATCAGTCTAAAATTGCCACTAATTAACAGCTTTTAAAAATCTAACTTTTTATAATTCAATAATTTATAACGTCACTCATTTTGATCAAGTAATAACTTGAGCGTAATTGGTGATGGTTAAAATATGAGATGCGCAGCAGTCAATTACGGTTCATGCAGTGTGTTTTTGTCAAATTTCAATTGAAGGTTAGATATTGACCAAAACAAGACAAAAAGCTGATCGAATTTTCATGACAAAGTTCAGTATTACCCGTAGGCAAGACAACCGATGACAAAACAATACAATTCACGCTGAGTACTTACTGAAGTTGAAGTACAGAACTTAGAACAATGTTCATTCATATGTCTTGTTTCAAACAACAAAGAATAAAAAATCGAACAATACAGAACAAAAGGTCTTTTGAGAATGCTTCAAAATTACACAGTTTTCCTCTCAAAACTGACAACTTTTTCGCCAGACGAAGATATTAATTCGATGAAAACATGGCTTGAATTTGTGAATTGAAGCGCTAGAAATGTCGTGACGTTTTGAAATTGCCTGAAATTGCTGAAATTGATTGTAAGAGCGTTAGTTGTAAGATCAGTTAATGGCTTCGCCCTGGGAATAGCAATCGGAAGAAATTTGTTTTATTAGAAGAGACAAGAAAAGTAATTAAATCTCGATTGGAGATTGAAAAAGTGACAAAAATTTATTGAATTAGAGCTCCTTTGTAAGGATTTGCCACTTCACACGAACACATAGAACAGGATTTTCTCTTTTTCTTTCTTTTCTGGTGCCTAAATTGTGGCGTAATCGCTGCTGGAAACGTGTGTAAATTAAATTCTCCCTCCTTTTAAAGGGTTCGCGTTACACTCTGTAGAGATTTTAGTTATCAGATTTCCCTTAATGGAACAGGGCTATTTAGAGTACTAAAAGTGTGATCAGAATTTTTGATTTTGGAAGATTCAAAGAATATGTTCATTTTTGAAACACTGACGCAGTTTAGACTTCCAATGAACCACGTGACTGGAGATAATAATTGTGCTAAAATTAAAATTGATAGGAAAATCGGAAAAAAAATTGGAAAAATCAGAAGTTTTATGTATCAACTTTTTGCAAATTAGCTTGGAAAAGTTTTTGAGAGAGGATACGAATTAATTTTAGAACAAAGAACACCCCTGTCCAATTTATCTGAATAAAAATAAGTTGAAAAATTTGTTATATACTTGCTTGTTGTGTTCTAGCATATTTCTGCAGGCTTACGTTTTAGTAGACTCACAACTAAGACATTGAGGACCTTTTTTGTTTAACAGGTACAGAATTACCCCGTGTGACGAATTGACGGCACAATATGGGAGCAAATGCACGGAATTTTTGAACATTCATCTGTTGCCTATGGAAACGGCAACTGCCGGGCTCAAAAAGCACAGCACTGATTTCAACTTCAACAGCTTAGACGATTCCCGAACTAAGGTAAATTTGATCCTTTAATTTCCACTGAAATGTTAATAATGTTGAAAAAGTGTGCAAAAAATTTGTTGAAAAAATTGAGAATAATAAATTTTAACCATTTTTAGCATGTTTGTTATGAGCTATAATTACATATGTGATGAATTCAAGTAAGAAAAAGATTGAAAAAAAATCAATTATTTAATAATTAAGTTAATTTTCAGGATGTCAGATTTTAAATTTTCGACAAAATTGTTTTCAGATTGGTTCTCTTGCAACCAGAGGCAACACAGTTCTAAAATACGAGAACCAAATTGACCTCAGCCGGATGGCAAAACCCGGCTTTGCCCGAATCGTCATCGAGGACTTTGGGACCTGCTCTGAAATACTCGGGTTTTCAGCCTCATTTCGAAAGTGCCCGGAGGTTGTGAAAGCCCAGTCGAATTTCAGTGAAACTTCGGCACCGTTTGTGCCCAAGGAATCTGTGAACGGGCAATGTGTGAAGGGGGCTGAGGGGAAGTACCAGCCGACTTATAGTTGCAAATCGGACGGGGAATGGGACGAAAATGAGGCAATCATCGACTTTTGTCAGTGTAAAATTGGGTTCCAGCAAAGTGGAGAGAGCTGCCAATGTTAGTAGGAACAAAAATTTTTGGAAGGTCAAAACTAGAACCAAATTTAAATCGTGCATAAGATAAGATTGCTAAAAACTCTACTTGTTCGACGTAAATTTGACTAGAGAGACAATGAATGACGAACAAGAACGGCCAAAAGAAAATTTTACAAAAAGTATCGAACTTATAGAGCTTTAGGACTTCTGACGCAGGGACAAAATCTGCGGTATAACTTCTCAAATACAGAACCAACCTCTCCCTCCCCCCTTCCTCCCCACGCCCTCCCTCTCGCATAATCAAACAGATCCTCCGAGACTAATATTTGCTTATTATTTCAGCTTGCCCCCCTCGTCACTACAAAGACGAACGGGGTAACACAAGATGCAAACCTTGCCCGATAAACTCGTACACAAATGAATGGGGCTCCTCATTTTGCCCGTGCAAGCCCAATTACTACCGAACCCCGGACGAGCCCTATCACCTTTCATGCGGTCAAACCCCGGGGATACCTAAAAACGTGACGGCACTAGTTCGCGGAACCCACGTTACAATTTCTTGGGAACGGCCGACGTATACTGGAAGTCGGGACGATGTTTTTTACTCAATTCAATGCGCAACTTGTAAACAAACTGATGCTAAATACCTGCCGACCTACAATGGGCAGCAGAACTCGAAGGAAATTCGCGGGTTGTCGGTAAACGTGTCAAACTTGAAGCCCCACACGGAGTACATTTTCCATGTTTACTCGAAGAACTCCATTTCTTCATTAGCAGGGATGCAAGTGAGCTTCGAAGCGGTCAAATTCAAAACTGCCGAAAATCGTAAGTTGAATTTATATATTGAATCTTAAACAACCAATTTTACCAAAAAATTAGATTTTTCATTGGTCTCGAACAAAGTTTGAATCAATTATTATAAACGTGTGTGTCTTTTTATGCAAAATTTTTGTTTGGCAGTTTTTACGCTTTTGTTCTAGAACATTCTTGAGTGACTTTTTAACTTCTTGAGTGACTTTTTACGCTTAAGTTTTTTTTTGAGTGATGTAAGTTGCTTTCTTTCTGAAATAAAGTTTGTTGATAATATAAAGAATAGAGGCCTGTAGCTTTGTGATCAAGATGTTGACTGGCATCCTGGAGGTAAGAGTTTGGAACCCTGTGGGGTGGATGTTTCCTGATCCCATAAAACATTTCTAAGTTGCAACCCCTCGAAATTAAATTGCCCCGCCTGTCGTTCGAGAGCGATTCATCCAACGTTAGTCGGTTTAGGTTAAAATGTTTAGTCAAAAATGACTCGTTGTTTTCATTTGAAAACTCCGGACAATGTTTTCATCAGCTGACAAAACTAGAGTTTATACACTGAAACACACACGCGCGCGCACACACCGGCACATACACACACTCGCACACACACACACACACTCACGCACACACACACACCAGACACAAACACACATGCACAGAGAGAGATATGCGTGCACAAAGAAAAATATACACAGACACAAAGAGCACTAAAAATGCACACAGACAAAAGAACAAAAATGTTACATCGCAAACAAAATTTAAAAAAATTACTTGAATTAAAAAATCGAATTGTAGAAGGAAATGTGTTTGGTCATATTTGAACAGTGTAACTTAATTTTAAGCATCATGTTGGAAGCTCTCAAGTTTTTTTTCGGCCAATAAGTGTTTCAGGATTGAATTTTACCTCAATTTTAAAATCATTTCCTACTTCTCAATTAAATTTACAGAAATTTCGAAAATTTCGGAGAGCAAGAGTAAAACTGTTGCTTCTTAAAAAAATGAATTTGAAACGAAATGCAGGTAAAAATTAACAAACTAAAATGTCTTTTTTTTCTATTTGCTTTATGTTATGGTATCTTTTGGTTAGTGCTCCTTTGATTTCGTAGGAAGTGACCTTACCATGCCACTATATAATGTAGTTCCTTTATGAAATCTAATTTTTATTTGGAAAAGTCGATAATTATATTTTATCTAAAACAAGAGTTCATGCTCGAAATTCGTCCCTGACCATAGAATGCGATCAATTATGTCATAAATGATAGTAATGAGAATTCTGAGATCTAACTTTTTTTCCTTTAAGGAGAAGAACAAAAAAACTTGTCAACTTGTTTGCATTAAGAATTTTGCGTAATTTACAGTCCTTTTATAATAATTACAGTCTAAGTTGAACCAAAATTTAATGGAGTTTTCTAAGGTTTGTTTTACTTTAAAGATTTTTTCTTTCGTTATAAATGCAACAATGAAGTTGAGCTATAAAATAAAATTTATGACTTTTTTAAATTCGATGGTGCATTTTCAAGTTGAATTTATATGCGTGTTAGAGGCGCGTTTATTGCTCGTTTTTAGATAATTATACGCATGTTAATTTGCGACGTTAATGCTGTGATTGCTTTTATAGTGCCTTTTTATCACCGATCATCTTCGTTGTTTGTTGATTTGTTCAAAAGTTACAAAAAATTAAAAGAAAGCTCAAAAGACAGTTTATCAGATGAGCAACAATGCTGGTAATTATTGCTCGTTAAAAGACGTCAGCAGGCTTATAAAAATGTGTTTTTTGTTGTAGCGATTATGAATTGGAGCGCTGTTTTCAATTCAGAATCAAAAATCTGGATTAATGACTTGAAAATATGAAAAGACTGGATGACTAGATTGAAAAGAAAACCACGCCCGGATTAAAATTTGATTACATTTTGAACAAGTTATGTTTTTAATGCGCTTTAGATGTTAAATAAGTTACATTTAACGCTAATACTTTTTAATAGTTTAACCACTTTTTCGTAAAAATTTTGATTTAATTTTTGAACGACATTGAAGAGGGTATGTAAGCACTTTTCACGCAATTATTACGGGTTCGGTTAGTTTCACGCGTCGCGGCGTTTCATTGTTAAGTCAAATATTAGTGATATTAGTTATAACCAAAGTTATAACTAGTTGATCCGAAGACTTTGAGTAGTGAAACTTGAAGGTTTGTAGCCGCGTGCGCAAATAAAATAAAGAGCATCTAAGCCATAATACTGATAAAATCCATAAACAAACACTGCAAGAATGTTTGTTTATAGTTTTAGTTTAGTTTGTGTTTTGCCTGCAAGGTTACAGATAGAGAAAATGAATCGAAGAAAGCTGGTCGAACAAAATTAAAAACGCCAAATTCGAATTATCATTATCTCTTAAGAACTTATTCGAAACTATTTCATTTTGATTGAGAGAGCTGGCATTTTTGTTTGCGTACAAACAAAGATATCTCAGAATTGTCAAGAGAACTCTTAAATAAAAGCAGAAAGTTTACAAAATGTACAAAATTGAACAAAATTGGACTAGAAAAACAAAGTTATTAACTTTCTTTTGCTGGTTTATTTAACCGCATGTTATCTTTTAATTAGCATCGTGTCAGCGCAGGGGACTGAAACATGAAAATCTCGACCGAATTTCTAGAATTGTTAAAAGTTCTTGAAGAGTTTCAAGTTTTTGCTTAGATCGACCGTGCTTCAGTAAAAGGGCTTTCAACAATTACTTTCTGGCTAAAAAGTGAGAAAAATTGCAATTGAATATTTAGCAAGCAGTTATGAACATTTTGAGAACTTTAAAAAAATTTTTTGATCTATGGTTCCGCCCCCACTAAAGAGGGTCGGAACTATTGTTTTCACTTCAATAATGCAGTAAACATCAACACCCGTACTATATCAACAGAGACTATCAGGCCTGATTCAGAAAAAATCAGAGAAAATCCCAGGCCTGATTCAGAGTCTGATCATTTCAAATACAAGGCTGCTAAGAGAAGTCCATGAATTGCCCCTGCAAATGATTTTTTTTTGACAGAATGTGCCAAGTGTAATTAAGTGCCAAGTTTGTAAGAGAGTTGCCCTAATTAAATGAAAAACATCGGATCTTCATCATGTTGACCTTAAATCTGCTCATAGAAACCCAAGATTTGGGTTCTGCACTGCCCAGAAAAACCCAAGTCTTGGCCTCTCTCTGCCTAGAGGGGTCTCATGTCTTGGCTCCGCTACTCAAGTCTTGGCATCTCTCTGCCAAGACTTGGCCTCTGGAAAATCTCTGAATTAGGCCTGATGGGCTCTGGGGGTTCGGTACGGACATGCTTTCTATAAAAAAGTGTACTCACTGAACCGATTTCTAACTATCCCACGATGTGCAACCACTAAAAAAATTGCTTGAAAACAAAGTACGATTTTTTCCGGTGCCTAAATCGCAAGTATAGTTGTAGTGACTTTCAGCTATTTAAAGTTTCCAAAAAACAATGATTTTGGAGTAAACCATTAATTTGGTGACGGAAAGAGCAGTTTGTACAGTTTCATCAAAAACCTCTACCGGTAGCGAAATAAGTCTACGTTCAAAGAAAGTAGCCTGTTCTTTCAATTGATCAATTACAATCAATGATTGTTCCCATGTTCAATGTGAAAAATTGGAAAAAATACTCGATTACCAATACTGTAAAAGTTTGATTTTCTGCGTAATTATATCTCGAAATTTAAGATTTCATATATAAAAGAAGGCAAATTAATTTTAATTAATGTAAAATCTCTCAGTAAAAGATGATAACAGATATCCTAGGTAATACAATTTCTAAGACACGTTGATCATGATTGGAAAAATTAACCAAAGATCTCAGACAGGCACTGAGTGAGATCCAACTTGTCAAATTAGTTTGTAAATGAAATTCATTTTTCCTTGTTCTCCAACAACGTTTGTACAATTATATTACTCCTGATGGTCTTTACAATGCAATTTTGCAGACTGCCAAATTTTTTTCTGATCGTTTTTGTGTCTGGCCATTTGACTTTTTTCCGCGTAAACGGGATACTGAGGTAAAGCCCAGACGTCATTGACCTTACGGCCTTCTTGTTACTATGTATGCGATTCACCGAAACTGTTTAGAAGACATAATCTTATGATGTGAAAAGCAGATCATAGAGTTTGACCCCCTCCCATTTAAATCTCTCGAATTTCATAAACCTTCCCCTTCCGCAGTTCGCCCCCTTAACCTCATATTAACCGTACACTCAACCAACCACCTCGAAACCAGCCCTTAAACCAGCTAGTCGAAACCACATCCTCTCTCATCAACATGTCTTTTAAGAGAAATATCTCCAACTGTATTTATTATAACTTAACTATTATGCGCACTGTTTTTTACCCGTAACAGAAAAATAGTGTAATATTTTTTGGAATCATCCATTAATCTTGTGCACTTTTATGTCTGGTCGGCGACTATTACCGGCTATTGCCGGAAAAACGCTTATTGATGTTGGATTTCCTCTCAGTTATTTTTACAAATTTTTTAATCAGAATCTTTTCCTTTAGTTTAACCATATTCGTTATTGCTATTGATGTTATTGATATGATATGTCTGGTATTTGTTTTGTATTTCATTATTTCTCTCTCTCTCTCTCTCTCTCTCTCTCTCTTTTTCTCTCTCTTTTTCTTTTTCTTTTCTTTGTTCATTTCTTTTCTATTTCTTCTATGTTGGTTGTTTCTGTGGGTGTTTTGCGTTTATGAGGTAAAAAGTGCGGCGGATATTTGTTGCGTATTTCAATATTTTGTTTGTAACCAGAGTAGGGATAATCTCTCCCAATGCTATTACAAGTCCCGTGTTCGCCTTTGTCTGTTTTGAAATATTCTAATAAATGCATGGGATAAGCCGTGCTGGGTTGAATAGGATTACAGAATTGAAAACCCAAGTTGCAATGGCTATGCATAGCGATCAATCGATCTTTGCTTTATTGGATTTTTGCTCTTTTTGTTCACCCTTTTTCTTCCTTGTGTTTATGCAATATCTAAGTTGTTCACAATATTTGGTCAAATAAATTGACTTGTTTTTTGCGATGTTAAAACTTTTCATGCTTATTTTAGAACGAAATTTTGCTTGGCTAACGGTTAAATGACAACAAATTAACATCAACCACTGAACAAAAATGGTTAAATTTTTGAAGATTTTCATAGTTTTATTATAGTTATTAATAGTTTTCTAACTGAAGGCTTTAATATGTGTAAAATGTGTCATTATTTTGTAGGAACGTCTTAATTTGATCCAAAATTGTCGGTAATTTTTTATCTAAAAGGGGTTTTTTTTATCTGGTTGAGATAATTTTTTAGTGACCAATGAACAGATTAATTAAAATAATGGAAGTTTCAGATACTAGTCAATTCTGCTATTTTTTTTCTAAATTTTCCGTCAAAACTGTGATAAAGCAGTAGAAATAATAAAATCAACTGGAAAAATGCGAACATTCATATATTGAGATGTTAAAGAGATCTATTTTGGGTAATAATTTTTTAATAATTTTCCTAATACTCAAAATCATAATGGCAAACATGCACAACTAACACAGGCTACGGTTAATCTTTCTTATTTTTCAGCCAAGATTGAGATAATACAGTGTGACGTCATGAACGGAGACGGGGTTCTTTTGAGATGGCAGCCCCCTATGTTGGGTCCGAGGGAGGGCAATAAACCTTTAGAGTACAGGGTTCTAAGGCTTCACAGACAGCAGCCCAGTTTTGTTCACACGACACAGCAGTCGCACGTTTTTAAAGGTTAATTAGAATTCATTCAATTTAATTACTTTTTGAGTTGATCGGATCAAAATTATTTGCTTCCACTTTGCAGGTCGAATTTTCATCGTTTCGTTAACTTAACAAAAATGAGCCCAGATCATTCCAACAACTTCTCCAAGTTCGCGCCCAGGGTTGGTGTTAGGCGAGGTTGGGGGGGGGGGGGGGGGTAGCCAGGCGCAACAACAGTTCAAAGATACCAGTATTGGATCAGACCCCGCATCTCTTAAATGCTAGCGCAGTGTGCTAACCATTACACCAATTGGTCTTAATTTCTCCAATTTGGGCCTCTAATTAAACCCTTTTCCTTGTTAATTGCCCTCAAACGAAATTGCAGTAATTAAATTAGTCCCGCGTTCTCTTAGTGCGACTTTTCGCTTTATCAATTTTTCGTCCTTCACTTTTGAATTTTGGTCTTCAGAAACAAGGTAAACAGTCAAAGACCACGAAGTATTTAGACAAAGTTAGCAACTATCGAAGCCACCTGCTGGCCAGTCATTTGATGGCAATTTGCCGGGCGGTAGTCAGTTATGTTTAATAGCTCTTGAAGAGAAGCAATTATTTCTTCTTGTGTCTCAAGCTTCATCGCTTTAGCCAAGTTTACGTTGAAAAAATAAAGCTTCTCTACATGTCAAGACTATTTGATATAGAATTTACATTCGACTGATTGATAGAAAGGGTTATAAGAAATGCCCAAATTCAGGAGCTTAAGACCATTTGGTGCAATAGTTAGCAAACTAGGCCTGTACGTAAAGAGATGCTGGTCTGATTCAAGTTACTGGTTTATCATCAAGGTATGTGAAGTTTTTTTTGTTTTCATAGCAAACTTTTGGGCCAATCTTTTATTAGCCTACATTACCCCCTTTTTATTATAACCCTATATCTGGCAAAACTGTACAAAGGAGCGATTCATTCATTTTATGTCAAAAAAACGACACAAAAGCATTCTAGGACGAAAGTTTGCAAATGGTAAGACAACTGTCGGATTGCACCAGACGATCTACGTGCAAAGCATTTTATCTTTCCTTGAAAATCAGCAAATTAAAGGCAATTTAAGAGTTTCTCCTAAGATTTTTCTCCTAATTTTTTCAGGGAACCTACTAAAGTTTCACTTATTAATTACTCTCTAGTAAAATTTGTAGCAATTATCTTAGTTCTGTTGTTCTTTTTAATATGGAATTTTTTTGTATGATTTTTTGTCTGACTGTGGGATTATTCATCAAAAAACTAGTCAAACCCAAGAGCATTCGATGGTTGTGCAGTTGCCTGAAAACTTCACTCGTCTTAAAGATTCAAGTTATCGAAAATTGATGAGTATGTAGAACTTCAAGGCGTATGTGGAAATTTTTGAAGTATTGAATATATTTAATTTGCCCCACCCTTCATTTTAAATCAAATTTTTCTTCAGTTTCTGGCTGCAAAGGTAAAAGTTACAATCTAACTTGACTTCAGTAGATTTTCCGAAAATTGATTAACTATTTCAGCTCAACCAACCACAGAAAGCAGATTCTTGCGAGATCGTTTCAAAATCTTGCAAGAATTTTGCAAGATGGATACAAGTCTTGCAAAATTTTTGCAAAAAAAAAACGGAAGAACTATGCATTCTCGTGCAATATTTCTCGCAAGATTCTTGCAAGATTTAAAATTTTTTCATCACTAGGGTTGTTGCTCAATAAAGACGTTAAATCCCAGTTTTTTAATCAGATAAATTGTTTTAATTGACTATCTATTACTCTTAATTGTTGCTAGTTTACGACTTTGTAAATTTCTGTCTTGTACTGGCGGTGATTAACTTTGCATTTTCGGATTAATTAATGAAGTTTCTGGCTCGTTAGAAAAACTTTCATCGCTCGCTTAGTAATAAGAATTTATGATTATATTGCTTAATTAGATAACTGAAGAACCGAATTTTTCACGAATAGTCCTCAATAAAACTGATGTAGCGTGAGTTAATCTTCAAATTTGAGACATCTTTGCTTTGTCTACCAATGAATCGATTGAATTTTTGTTATGATCATTACATAGCACTTAGACATCTGAAAAGCTCAGCACTTGACGCAATCTTTTTGAGCTTCTAGTGCCTTGAGTTGAGTTTTGCAAATCAAGACGTCCTTTCGGACACTTCAAAACCAAATCTGTGCATTCTAACTGAATTTGTTGGCCGAGTGTTGTAACACGTTATGAATATTAGAAGTTTGTGGCAACTGAACACATACAACGGTTATTTGTCTGAAAAATTTATTTAATTTTTCGTGATTCTCTTAAAAAAATTTATTTGAGAAACAAAATTTTTGCAATTTTTGAAATAGCTATTTTTTCTGAGCTTGCTTGGTTTGATGAATTTGCGGAGTTCTAGAATAGCAGCTTATCATGCAAATTTTATTAGCTCGGGTTATGCCAAAATTAGAAACAATTATTTTGTCGGTGACGTAAAATAAAATAACCGATCTGCGAAAAAGACAAACAACGCAGGGTTGTCAAAAACAAGATCGTTTGATGAAAACAAGTTCACATCATGTATATTTTTACGTGTGGGTTAACGCAATCCATGAATTATTTATTAAAGTTGGGGGGAACAACTGACGCATTTTGCAAACCCCCAGTTTATTTTCTGTTAGGCATTCACGGGGAAAATTGATTTATGCCCTATGCCGTTTTCATAATGTACAGATACGAATTGGTTGTGTATGTTAGCACTTTCTTAATGACATGACATTTTGTTTGTTAAATATCCGCTGCGAAAGCTCATCAATATTTCCTAATATCCTATCTAGCCGATCAATAAAACAGAACGTATTGATTACTTAATGCGCACGGCGGGTTTAAATGCGCTTGATAAATCTAATCGTGTCGGGCTGAGTAAACGGCTCTGCGAGTGGTGAAAAAGGAGGGGAGGGGGTGTCAATTTAGGGAAGGGTTTTCTGGTCATTTAGCCCAGACTCTTTGCCCATTAAGTACTTAAATTGCTCCTTATCATAATAATCGATAATTCAAAGCTCAAAAATGATTTTTTTTTCCAAAAAAATACAAAGCTGATCGTGTAAATTCAACATGACTGACCAAATTTTATTCATTCAAATTTTAATTGCTGTTAAAATATCAAAAGAAATTAGTTTTTTTAACATGACAGAACATAAACTTTTGTTGAGATTTTACAATAGCAAAATGCTTTTGAAAGTCGGAATGAAAAGAAATTACAGTTTGTTCATGATTAATTCTTCAAGCTTTTAACTTTATTTCTTCTCTTTGTTCACAATTTTAAATCAATTGAACTGAAGAAAATTGAACTCATTATTTCATGCTTTATTCACGCAGTCTCATTAAACGATGTTTTTTGTTAACTTTGACGGAAATGGCATGAATTGACCGGTACTAACTGGTACCAAACTGTTCACTTGTCAGCTAGGCAGAATTAGGTTCCAAATTGGCTCAATCTTTTTACGCCAAAGAGGAAATTTGAATGATTTTTGTGAGCTCATTAACGACTTTTGGTGACATTTTTTTTGCATTAGCTCCCTCCATTCTGTTTTCGGTCTGTTGTTTCTGGGTACATGTTAAAAGGATTGCTGGCGTTTATTGAGTTAGAAAAACTCAATAAGAGTGAATTTGTAAATAAAATTTAGTTTGCTTAACTTAAACAATTAGGTTTTAAAACATAAGGAGCAACATACGGCGTTTTAGGAACTGGGTATAAATATGATTTTAAAAATCTGATGAAAAATTTAAGTCTGTTAAAAACATATCTGAGTTAAACGGATTTAGTTAAAAACGAAATTTATACAAATCTGATTTTAAAATCTGGGTAGATTTTCATCGCGAACACAATTAAAAACTTAATTAGTTATAAGGCTGATTTGATTTTCAGGTTTGGAGAAAGGCCTGCATCAATTCACAGTTTCATTCAGTGATGGGTCGCACGCTAGCGAACCCGAAACTCGCGAAAGCCAAGGTACGCTATTTTTGATTTTCTTTTATCAATTATTAATTTCGTAAATATTTGTGAATGTTTCGAAGAGCTAAACAAATTCATCTCGCGGAAATTGGTAGAGTATTGAAGGTTTTGAGAAATTACAAGTGTATAGAATTCCACTTTGCCTCAAAACCTGCGCCTGATTTATTTGACGAAAAGGTACCATTTTTCAAATATTTGTTTTGCGAATTTGTTTTACGTATCATACCACAGAAAGTAGCAGTACATTTTTGAACGTAAATGGAAAAATTATCAGCTTAAAGTGTTGCAATTACAGCGTTTTTTCACGTGGGAGGGTTATCAATTGTTCTTAACAAAATGTATTTTTGTGTTTCAATATTGACGAATAATTGCCTCTGAAAAGCAATCGAAAAATTCATTGTGCACAAACTGTTATTTTAAAAAAGCAAGAATCGGGAATCGAAGGCTGAATAAATTGTTTTGTTCACAAAAATTCAGTATCTGTGAAATAGCGTTGGATATAGCCTGAACAAATACAGAAAATTAAGAAATGAAGTTGAACAAATTGGGGTTTATTGAATTTATGAAAAGGTCCTGGGCAATTTCTGTTTGTTTTTGAGAGCCATGTCCCCCCTTTGAGAGCTCTGGTCCATTTTAACAGAAACACAGGATATCAATTGATTGATTAACAGATCAATTTTGGCTCTGAGATCGGATTATTGTTTCATGGGCAAATTTAGTTAGACCAAAGGTTGACTTAATCAGAGATTTTAGCTTGAGATTCTTTAGGAGTTCAGAAGAAAAAATACAAAAATTGTTGATTCAAAATGTCAGTTTAATTAGTTCAAAAACGAAACAAAAAAGATGATAATTTCAGCACCTTCAAAAAAATTTTAAACTGTGGCCAAATTTATACACTTTTTTTTCCTTTGTTTATTCATATATAATGGTCCAAGAATATTATTTAAAAAGGAAACAGAACAGCAGTTTCGCAGAAAAGAAGTAACTCTCGCCCAAAGTACCGGGTTTTTGTTTGATTCCGAAGCAACTAATTCTTGGTTTCCAGAAATACGTTTAACATATGTAATGTAAATAATTTGTGCTCAGAAGTTATAAATAAGGAAGACTTCTTGCTTTCGACTGTGGACAAGAATGAAAGAAGGGCCAATTGGTAATATAATGCAGAAAAGTTCCCGAAATACTAATTCCGGATTGTGATGACGATTGGCAATTTTGAAACTACAAATATGAAGATTTTTAAATCAATTAAATCCCTTGATTGGGTCACAGCTTACTAAATATAAAATTGAGCAAATCAATTTTACACTAATTGAAGATATTTGGGAAGATTTAGATGCTCAAAAATGCAAATAATTTTTTTAAGCATTGTTGTAATTTTTTTCCACGTTTGCTGTATTAATTTGTTTTCGAGAAAAAATTAGTTGAATTTTTGTCATTTTTGTCCACTGTAAACGTATTGGGTTATAATTGTAGACAACACAGACTTAAAGTGAAAATTTGAGACCAGTATTTTTAACTGTTGTCCTCAAAATTCCCTACAGTGCCTCATAATTACAGATAGTACATGTACTATATGTATCATGCGAATGGTTGACTTTATAGCAATTAGTGACTTAAAGATACAGAAAATAAACGAAATTAGGAGACAAGCTTTGTGACTTACTTTTCGCAATGCTTTTGCCTATATGATATATCATTAAACTGTAAACCACTTTTAATCACTTAATTTCTATCATTAATAAACGCGCATTAAATAAGGCTTAATTGGGGAATATATATTCATTCAGTGAAAAATAGAGTTACCTTGCGTGCAAAAAAGAGCTACATAAATCGAGCACATTTGTGATACAAAGCGTGCAAAAAGTATGATACACTGCTTGTATTTCAAATTCGCGGTTAAAATGTGGACACTTTTGCGAACACGGGTTCCCTTCAATTTCGCCTGTTTTTGCTAAAGTATCTATGTTTTGCAATATTTTTGCATTTTCAATGTATTAACATAAGAAAAAGGAACAAGAGATAAGCAGATCGGGCAAATTTGCCCGTGACGATTTGGGTATATTTCTTCGGCGTAATGGGCATGAAATACAAACGAAAATAACTTTTTGTAAGAAGTTTTATGAACCAAAAATGGGAAACATGGTACGTGCAACATAAATTCAATAAAACTAAGCGGGGAAAAACATTTGCTCATGTCCTAATGAAACTAGAACTTTTGTTGCCATCTTTTAACTTTCCTAATACTTTATTTGAGTTCTTTATTTAAAATTTTAAGATACAAAGTCATGTCATGACTTACTCGATAAAAATTATGTACATTAACAAAATTCATTAACAAAATTATCTTACATTAACAAAATTCAGGTTTCATCGGAATAGTTTAGTTTGTTTTCACGCGCCTACATTGAAGAAATTGAAAACGTTTTTGCACCCACTCTTTTCTCAATTTTTGAAAATTTCCATTGAGGTTCCATTAACTAATCGAGGCCCAACCCAGAGGCTCGAGGCTTGACCACGGAATAGTTCAGTTGCTACCTGAACTTTTCAAAAAAAATTAAGACCCCAACTCAGTCCTCTCTACCCACGGCCCCTCCCTAATGATAGCATCGCTCAGCCCCAGCTGTCTACTACCGAAGCGAACCGCTCGCCGAATGTTTGGTAGCAATTCGCCTGAAGTTTGTCGTTTATTTGTGATTGTTTTTTTAGGTCACTACTCTCAAACCGAAGAAGAATACAAGCGTCTCGTGTTCACAGTTGGCGTTGTATTAACTGTCATTCTGATCTTAGTCGTAGCTTGTCTCACAGCTGTCTGTTGCTACCGCAAGTCAGCCTACGACCAGTACAAAAATGCATCGACCAGTCTGTACTACCCTGGATACCAGCCGTACAACACGTCTTACAATCCAGACATTTACGGCAATAATTACTGTGAGTTGACCTTTTGACCTTTTAAATGTTTAAACTTTAGTCCATGGTAAGCGCAATCGATTTTTTTTATTTGAACGACAAAATTTGAACTTTTGTCTTTGATAACATCAAAATGACGGAGGGAAATGAAACGCTGGCGTTCTTGAACTCAACAAAATTAAAGGGTGAATTTAATGATATTGAGCAATTATTATCAAAAACCAGAAACAAAAGCTCTAAACAAAAATTAGCATGAAAGCTAAAAGTTAAATTTTAATCAGGCAATTTGGTTACTATGATTCTTGATCGGTCATTACCTAATTTTCTCTAATAGGCAAATATTTCTTTTTTCGTCAAAATCAAACTGAACAAATTTTTAAATCACAAAATGACCGATAATTTTATTCCCTGTTTTTCCTCATATTTCGGTTTAAACAATTTGGGTGAAAAATCCTGTTAACTATTTTATAATAGCCCGGTTGATATTAGTACCCCCTGGTTAAATAAGTTATAATAACTTAGGAACCGCTTAATCTAGAGACCTAGACAAAACACACCTAAAGTCTAAATATTTGATCAACTATTTAGTCAACTATTGTTCCACTATAATTTGATCACTTTTCAGTTAAGATAAATTTGACAAATCTCAAAGGGAAATTCCTCCGAGCCACTTTTGGGCAATTTATAGAACTAGGTCCCATTTTTGTTCAAAAGAACGCTGTTCAATTTTTTTATCAACTTTGCCTGTAAAAATATATCAAAACTGAATTGAAGATAAGCTTTTCTAAGCGTGTTGCAATAAAATTTGCTGAAATTACGAGTCAATTTAAATTTTACTGCTCGGCAAAAACTTTTGGTTAAATTAACGTTGGGGCAATAAATCTCGTGCGATTTTGAGACTATCAAACATTATGGATCTTTTATGACTAAGGTCTTTGAAACCCAAATTGCCTCTGAAAAGGAAAACGCTCAATTTTAGAGCCCCGTTTGATTATTTTATAGGGTTTAATTTGGTTGTGGTCTTTGGGCAAATAGAAGGACCGCTCTGCCTCAAATATTGATTATACGTAAGCGAACGGTGGAAATAAATTTTTGAAACAAAACAGGTCATCGGTATTAAACTTGAAAGTTGGTAAAGAACTTGAAATTTGGTTCCTTATATTGACAAGTTATTGAACTGTCCAATAATTCTATTTAATTGCTATGACTCATAACATTATTAAAAAGTCTTTGAAGAAACACATGAAAAATTTGTATACCGAGAAAAAAACTCTGCTCTCAATATGAGCGTTAAAATATCGGAAAATTGGTTAAATTCAAAAAATTTCAGCAATTACTTGGTTTGGTTTTTTTATGCATTTTATTGCATAACCAAGTCAAAATTAATTTTTCTTACTTGACTTCTTTTATATTATATGATCTAAAATCCTCTCATTCGCAATTTTATGCGGCTGAAGAGTTAATTGGGACAGGTTATTAAAAAATCAAATTAAAACTAAATCTGTAAAACAAAGTCTCTCAATTATTTGAACGCTATCAGCTTTTTTAACTCCTCTAAAACGAAGTTTGCATCAGTTATATTAGTCCTGTTGGTATTTTTGCGACTTGAAAAGAATACTACTATTAAGTCAGTTTTTCAAAAACTGACGTAATAGCAGTATTTTCTTTTATTGAGCTGATAAGTTATCAGCTCAAAAAAAGTTTCCTCAGGACTTGAGTTTTGAACTCTTGTTTTCCAGACAACGACTTCGTTCTTCAAGTGTTGAGGACTTAAATTCCTTTTCGAGCTGAGTTTGAAGCAATTATTGTAAAAGTGTGTTGTTTTTTATACCGTTTTCTTCTAGAACATTCCTTTGACTTAACTTCTCGGTTTAATATTCACTATTGAACTTCTGATTTTGTTGAGTAATTTCAATTTCCAGCGCTCAGAAGTTATGTGATAAAATAATTTGGCCGATGATAAAATTACACCGATTGTGAGAGATAACAGGCCCTAGCCCCTGTAGCTGTGTAGCGAATAGAATAGTGTCCAGAACATTCAACCCCCCCCCCTCCCATCGCCCATAGTCAGAAGCTTGCTCATCATAAAAATTTCGCTAGCCTATACCCCTTCTATGGCGTGATAGCCGAGAGGAAAGGTGTGTGTGTGTGTGTTTGTGTGATTTCCACGCCAATGATTGATCTTTCAATTCCTGCCTCCGTGAAGCTGTCTGTGTGAGGATGAGCTCTTACTTAACCATAGCTTCAGGTTGGCCATAGCCTAACCAATTGTTGGCCGCAATCATGGTACCACGTGAAAGTTTCAGACGAAAAAAAGTGACTAAAGTCACTAAAAAAGAGCAATGCTGCTCATAAAAAGAACAGTCTGAAATGTGGGAAATAATACGAAAAAGGACAGCTGAGAACAGGGCGCTGTAGGCCTAATACTGTTCCACTGCGAAACAAATTATTTTTATTATTCTAAATTGCTTGCCTTGCCAGGTGTTCGAGAGCAATTCATTAGTTGGGTTATTTTTAAAATGATTTCCAATATAAATTAGTTAGCATGTCATTTGATCCTCCAGTGTCCATGTTAGTTTTCTCTTCCTCCAATTGTTCGGTTTTCTGGTGCATCCAATTTATGAAGTTTTCTCATTAACTTAGTACTGTTTAACTATAAAACTGGTTTTGTGATTCTGCAAATTTTGTTGACAAAAATTACTTTTATGTTGATAATGAGCTGCCATCGAAATCAAAATGAACAAAACCGAGCTCGAAAAGCACCTGAAATACAAAGATAAAACGTTTTTTTTATTTTTTAGTTCTCTGATGCAGTTTAGCTTTTACAAAGAACAATGCTCGATGTACTCAAAAAAATATGAAAATTGAAAAACAGTATTAGACAGAAATTTGAAAATTGTTTAGCAGCATCAAGCTAGGCAGTTCATAATTTAATGCAACCCCTGCTTTTTCGTTTGGTAAACAACAAAGACG
>NW_027452664.1:0-5000 GCF_964194025.1 Convolutriloba macropyga | reverse complement strand
GGTCTGGGAGTTCACTCGCAATCTAAGTAAATCTTCCCGCTAAACTAATCAAATCTGGGCAAATACCAGGCATTGAGAGAATAAAGCTAAGTTTACGTTGTGAAACCTGACTCGAATTTGAGTTATTTCTTGTGGGATTTAATAACAAGCTGTTATTAATAGTTAGCGCAATGTTCTCTTTGAGTCTTTGTTATGGGTTATAAACAGTCGCCTGTTTACAAAATATGTCATAAAATTGTACCTTCGTGGCAACTTGTTTGAGTTATAACTCTTAAACTCCTTTTTTTTTGTTATGCATGAAAGAACGGGCCTTCTTAGCCGGTCATAAAAATTTGGGTCTTTTTGGCCAAATCCTTAAAATTTCTTTAGGCACGTCACCAAATGCGCATCGGAGTAAAAAACGGAAAAAAAAGTAATCAAAAGTTATGCATTTCCAATTTTTGCAGTTTCATTGCAAAGATTAATTTTCCCATTTTCCCACTGTGGTAACTCTCATAAATTAGCAACGAAAGCGAATGTTCAAAAAACTTCAGGCCTGAAAATGAATATTAATGCTTATTTACTTGCCCATAATTTCTTCATCTTACTTTAAGTTGATTTTAAAACTTCTGCACTTTTTAGTTGAAGGTTGACCTTTGAACTTTGTCCATCAGTTTTGTTCGCTTAACTTACAACTTTATGTGGCAGGCTACATGTTCTGGTTCAGCGGGCTTTTTCTTTAGTTTTCTTTTTGCCAATCATACTAAGTGATTTTTTAGCAGTTGATGTTTTAATGTGTTCGAGAAGTTTGGTTTTCATTTTTTTGTGTTTTCAAAAGATGATTTTTTAGGTTCTTTTCTTCCAATAAATAATGTGTTATTGTACACTAAGATGGATAAAAAATCCAAATTTTGCAAGAATTTTGCGATTAAGATTGAACTCTTGCAAGATTCTTGCAACCGAAATGGGAAAATAATGCATTCCCCTGCAAGGCAATTGAAATATTTCAAATTTTTTAATTAATAGTATTGTTAACCTAAAGTTGAAAACCAATTGATATAACAACGAGTGTACATCGATACATTTGATTGCCTATCATTACAGCTGGTACAATAATATATAAATTCAATTAATATGTATCATAGCACATATTAATACAATTATGTTCCTCGCGGATATGAAAAAAAAATTAGTCCAAAAAACTTCTCGGAATGACAAAAAAACTCACTCTTTTACAGACAGAAGTAAATTAAAATTGAAGTAATAATTTGACATTTATAACTAGTATTTCATAACTAGACGTGTTCAACTAATTTTTAACCAGCAGCATTTATAACTTGATTATGATTAATCACTGTCAAGGGTGTTGTAAATTTGCTATTTTAAATCCGGATTAATTTCAGGTTCTTTCGGGTTCATAAAGGGAACATTTCTGGACGGACCGGCAGTTATGGGTGCTGGGGGACAGCCCGCTTCCTCCTCAATTGTGGAAGTACCTGTCTTGATTAAACGAGGGAGCTATTCCTACCTACAAGGAGGCACAAATACGATGGAAAGTTGTGGGACTGGGAAAAGCAATACAATGCACGCTATGGGTTTATACGTGGATAAACGAACATTCATGAACGAAATTGCGATTGCGGCTCAATTGTCGTACGATTGCAATGTTCTAAAGTTGTGCGGGATTGTTAGAAAAGGTAAACAAAAATAAACAAACTAATACTTTGTTATAAATCTAGTTAAATAGTTAGAAGTAATAAAATGTTCTTAATTTGATAAAGGTAAAATGTCAGGTTGGGTATATTGGCATTGGGTATAATACTGTCATTGGGTAAAATGGGATTGGGTAAATTGTCATGTGACCAAGATTAGCAATCGCTCAAGCTGAGTGCTAAAACCGAATTATCTAAACGGACAAAAATCGTGAAGTGAATTTTTGATTAAAAATGAAACATATATTGCATTTTGATTTACTGAAAAAAAATACTAACAATAATTTTTACTTTAGGTCATTTCGAATAGCATGACATTATTTTTCAAATTTGTGATAAATTGATTATGTTCTGTAAACTTAAGTCCCAATTTTGCCCGAAAAAAATCGAAAAGTTACAGTAGACATTAATACATGAGCATGAGAGTGAATTAACGGACATGCAGAAAATTTTTAGCACCTCTGAAGGTGGTGGGGATCGAACCCACGCCTGATGGTATGCATAGCGCACGCGTGTTATAATAACATTTTCCCTTCTTTTCCCGCTTGTCTTTTTCCCTCCAATTCACATCTCATAATAATATTTAAAAAGTAGTTACTTGAAGATCTGTTTCTTTTAAAAATTTGTATAATATAAAATCTATCAGTTGGTCCAAAATTTTTGTATGAAAATAGAAATTTTCTCAGTCGTAAAAGGAAACAGATCTTAATTTTAATATTTGTTCAATTCTTGTTACTAACTTTTTCCTATTTCGGGATCCTGCTCTTAAATTCGTTTGGCTTCAAACTTTTATTAATATCTTTTTTTTGACAAATTTATAAGCTTTGGTTTGTTTATTCAGCTTTCAGCTTTGAGAATTTGTTCATGTTTTGAATTAGGATATGCTGGGAACAAAATTAAAATTACACTCGAGTTCAATTAGTTGATAGTAATATTTATTAGGAAGCATTGATTTTTATGTCGGGTTTGATTTATAGTCGCACAGGTTTTTTGAATAAAACGTTACATATCTATTGCTTCCCGCCTTTAATCAAATCAAATACCTGTGAAAAGTTTTGGGAAAACTATAAACTATATCGCCCACAGATTTTAATTAATTTAGACGCCTGTGAAACGAAAGCCCTAAAGAAAATTCTGGAAATTGTAAGACTGTGGGACATTCCTACCGAGGCCTGTTTATACGGTACATTTTTCTCACCAATGTCGCCACCGTCGGGAATGGTATATATTAGGCCAACGGGGTGGGGTGGGGGGTGGGGGGTGGGGGGGGGGGGTACTGAATTTGGAATGGGGGGCGGCTGCAACACCCTAGATTTAAGAATTTGATAACTTTATCAGACGTTTCGAATGCACGTGTTTTAGATTACCCGGAAATAGCTGTTTACGAACACGCCGAAACAACATTAGAATGGGCGTTGAGAAACAACACTTTGTGGAACCAACGTCGGTCAATGGCTGCCGGGGTCGGTGGGGGGATTTCTGGGAAGGACGGTCTGTTGCATTCATCGGGGATGGATTCCCAACACAGTGGGGAGGATAACTACTGTAGTAATAATATCCACAAACTGTCCAGATGTTCACCCGAGGTTCACATTATGAGAGGGGGTTGCAACTGGTATGCAGTATCTGTCTGAGTTGGGCTATACTCACAAGGTGAGAGTGCTTAATTGCTCTCGTAGAGAACCAATTATTGTAAACGTGTGTCGTTTTTTTATGCAAAATTCTCTCTCAATCACAATTTCAAGCAGTTGAATTCAGTTGGCGGCAATTTAATACTAAAAGTTAAATGAAAAGTGCGCCGAAACTGGTGCTATTTTTTACTTTAAATCTTAATAGTGGTATATGTTAACATCTAATGTTGAACTATTGAACTTCTTAGTCCCATTTAGCCCCCCCCCCCCCCGACTGAAGCAGGCTGCAATTGATTAGAGCTCCCACTAGTCGTTCGAGATCAATTCTTCCGACGTTTAGTCGGTTACGTTTAAATATCTTCTCCGATGCATAATGCCGCACAAGCGTTGAAAATAAAATTCACCGCTTAAAAGTTTTTTTCACCGCATTCGTCGCATTGAGCGCAAATCTTACATTTTTTAACCAAATTCTCAGCAAACCTTAATCTTTTTCTTTTAGCGATTTTTAGCGGTGACACCTCGACCCGGGCTGGAATTTTCTCATTATCGACCACCTCCACCCCCCCCCCCCCCCCGGAAATACAGCCCCCATTTTGGTTTAACTACTGTAATTAGGAGCGGGCTACAGTTTGTACGTAACGGGGCAATTTGATAGGACATTTATGCACGCAACCTTATGAAAATTTACTCTTTCATGGCTTGGGGGGGGGGGGGGGGGTAATAATGTAAACAATTTGTCCATAGCGAGGGGGCTGACGTAGAATATTCTAGATTTTCAAATAGATTATTAGTGGAAGCGCTTTGCTTTAAACAACGTTTTCACTGAAACAGTGCTAAAAATTACATAATTACATACTCCAATATTAATTCCAATATTCAATTACAACCTGTTTAGGTTCACAATTTTTCTCGGGTTTTTAGAATAATTATAAATTTATATACAGTAAGCTTGTGTGACTAAATGAACCAATTTATCATTAAGTGGAGATTAAACTTTTTAAACAAAATTGATGAAGTTCAATTTTTGAATTTCTTATTGCCTTCAAATCCTATTTTTACCTATGAAAACGAACAGCCACAATTTGAAGATTGTTATTTTAATAACAATGCTGATTAATTTATTTAACATTTTAAAGCATGTAGATATCTAACCTTAGGGTTATAGTCTGAGTAACTTACATGTTTGAACAACAAAAAAATGATGTTGATTATAGGTACTAAGAAGTCGCAATGTGTATTTGACGGAAGAGGGGACTCCCAAAATAGCTGGATTCGATCACAGAGCCTTACTGGACGAAGAACTGCTGGACTCTTCGATTGAGACCAAAGAGGTATGTCTGAAAAACAGAAATCGGAAAAAACTTTCAGCTGTGAACCACTTTTAAACTAGGATTTATTTTTTCAGGATTGAATATTGGCAGATAAAAATTGAACGTTGCAAGGGATTGCAACTTTTTGCGGCAATCTCAACATTAAGTTCTATTTGAAATCGTTTGACTGTTTTCAATAATTGTGATTAAAAAAATGTGCTACAAAAATTGCAGCTATGGTTTAGGTCACATTGGACCTTTATGTGGTCTTTTCTTGATCATTTTTTTGTCTGATAAATTTGAAATTTTTTCGAGATAATTCGTAAAAACTGTTAAAAATCAAGGGTATCAAATTAAGGCGTAGATTT
>NW_027452663.1:0-19155 GCF_964194025.1 Convolutriloba macropyga | reverse complement strand
AAAAGTTTTTGAAAATGGGACCGGCCTAGTGTTGTGTCTATGATATTTCGTATTATGGTGTTGTGTATATGAAAAAACAATTATCGTTAATTTGGGATCAGTACCTCAAATTTTGATAGGAACGCCTTAAGCAAGCACCCCCTTTTATGTAGGAACGTCCTGTGGGTGTGAGGCTTTTATAAAAAGAATTTTCAGTGAAATTGCTTATAGTTTAAAATCCCGACTTTTCGATTAATTTTTACAACGTTTTATTTCTACTCTTCAAAAGTCTTAAGCTATTTTCAAGACCTCTTTCTCTTTTTACCTGAGTAGTCCTTTAACTTTATTGCGGAATACTAAAAAATATCGAAGTTTTCGCAATAGTTAAAGACCGCGGCTCCAATCTAATCGAAAACCGTCCATTAAAAGATAAGAGTCTGAAACAAGTTGATTTTCAAAATGAGTCTTTTAGAAAGGCTTCAATCAGAAGCTAGAACAACAGCTGGTGAAACAAAACAAGACGAGAAATATACCCCCAAAAAAGGCGAAAAACGAAAAAGATCAAGAAAACCGATGCAAAGACCCAGCGAAAACGTCAGACCCATGATTGTTTCTATCAATCCTAGGCCGTCACAGATACAGTTTGCACGAGCAATCCAAATGAGATTCCCTATTGTTGAGAGCAAGCATATCAGAAAACTTAAAAGCGAAACCGAATTTTTTATCCTGCCATCTAACCTCCAAGGGGTCTTTCCTAACGCAAATGTAAATGCTAGAAACACGCTACCTAAACCAAAATCCTCGCCGAGTTTTGTTATTGTGAACGTTTACCACAGCATAAATGAGAGCGAGATAAAATAAGAACTATTTGAATAACAACGTCGTGGATGTAATCAAGGTAACAAGGATAAAAGCAGAAATACTGTACAGTGAAAAATCTAACACAAGAAATCTCCAGATCAAACAATCAGGTCAGCGCTGCTCAAAAACACGGCATTAAAAAAGGCTGACAACAGTACCACTGAGAAGCAGGCCGCGAAACTCCTCACGTGATGCAGTGCCTCAAGTGCCAACAGTTTGGTCACACTGCCAAAGAATCCAGCAACGCAACTTGTTGTCTCCGCTGCTTTCAAGTGCATAGCTTCAAAAACTGCACCGTCCAATAGGAAAACGCCAAGAACTCAAACTGCTATCGCTCTTGTCCTGCCTGACAGATAGAGGTAGCTGAGGCTTCGAGAAAATTAATTGACACTAAATACTCATTATCACCAGCAAACTCAAGCAGCAGAAATTACTCCCCCTACTGAGAAAATTGTTATCCTAGTAGCAGAGGTCCTGAGCAAAAAAAGCTCTCTTCTCTACACAATGTCGTACAGTGATGTAATTAATATTGTCTCCAACAGCCCCTCACGCATCTTCAACAAACAAACTGATGGACAAAAAGTAAACGAAAGCATCAAAAGCGCAAACATAGGCCCTGCAAACAGAGCACCAGCAAATCACACTTCAAACATCCAGAATATCAGTCAAAATTGATAAACTAAGAATATTGCAATAGAACTGCCGAGGACTAATCAACAAAATGAATGACTTGGCCTTATTTTTAACAGAAAATGACATAGATATAGCGTTGAGTGAATGAAGCAATGAAACCAACATCAATTTAAAGCAAGCAGAAACAGTAGTGAACGAAAGGGATGACAACGGAGGAACCACTGAAATCTTAAGAATGTGTACTGAACTGCCCTCGATTAAAAACTTTTGGATCATTTCCGTCTACAATTCTCCAGCAAAGCCCCTAGAAGTAGAGAAAATTTCTACAGAAGGAATGTCAAGTGTTTTTTTATTTTTGGGGACCTTAACTCTCTACATCAGGAAATAAATTGTTCTAACAATTCTGAAAACGGCGAAAAAGCTCTTAATCTAATTGACAAAGGTCATTTCAAACCTCTTAACGACAGCCAATTCTCATACCAATCACCAGAATGTAAATGCAAAATATGTTGGATGTTGCAACTCCGTTAATTGTATCAGATGATCTAGGAAGGGCTCATAGAACAGTTGCGACATTTAATTTCAGGAAAAAAATATGTTTCACACGAAGTCTAAAATAAATTTTAAGATATCACAAAATATTCTTTTATTGCATCAGACCTTTGGCCCCCGCGTTACTTACTAAAAAATAATATCGATCAATTCGGTGACAAAGTTGCAATTTTTATTCATGAATCACTCGAGGATTTTTTATGTGATAAAAATCAGTTTCTACAAAGTTTTGAGACACAAAAATTAATAAAATCGAAACAACAAAAGCAAATAGAACTGAAAGCCGCACCCAACGATAAATACAAATCACTCAAAACAGTAGTAATTAACCTCCAGAAGGAAAAAAAGATGATCCATAAGAAGGAGAAGCGAGCAGAGGAGAATAGCGAAAAAAATTGAAATTGCCGTTGACAAAAATTGGCATGGTTTCTGGAAAGTGATCTAGGACCTAACCAATTAAATTCAGGCAAAAAACAACAGCAGATCACCAAAAATGTAGTATACAAAAAGCGCTTTGCAGTCACAGACCCTGACACATGTGAAATCTTTTATCAGTTGCTAATTGACACAATGCGATCAACACAACTGATTCACAAATAGCTGATTAACACTGCAATACCATTGACAATGAAGCCCAGTCTTTGATAGAATCAAACTGTGAGATTGAGCAACTCAGAGTTTTAGTCACAGTTAACGACTCTGAAGAACTTCTAATATTTTCGAGAAAATCTTGCCCCGAACCTGACAGAATCTGTTGCAAAATGTTTAAAGAGGTACCAAAACGCGTTAAGGCTATAATATGCGTTCGGTTTTCCAGCTAAATAAACAAATTGTAGGTTTCTGTTAACTTCAAGGAATAGCAGACAAAAGTGCTGCTAAAACAAAAAAGGATCGAACAAAAAGCAGAAAATTGTAGACCCAATAGACTTATCAATTCTCCAGCAAAAATCTCTGAAACTCTATTGAAAAAAATAGTCATGGAACAATGTGAATCCCACACAAAGTGCGGTGAAATACCAAGTGCTTACAGGAAACATCGCTACACAACAGACGACCTTCTAAAACTCTTCCAACACGTATGTGAGGCTTTTCTGTGGTCTAAAATGGCCGGGATGGTTTGTTTAGACGTGAAGAAAACATTTGATGCTGTCTGACGTCTTGGATTGACGCATAAACTACAATCAATGGGGCAAAAAATATCCCTCTTAAAGTGGATAAACTTTTTCTTATCACAGATAAACTTATAAGTAAAGATCAACTCTGCTATCAGTAAGAGTTTTTTTTCCAGAGGCTGGAGACTCACAACGAAACGTAATTTCTTCAATTCTATTCTTCATCTATGTTAGTCGATTGCCCAAAATGAAAGCCCAAATCTCACAGTTCACCGACCATTTTGCATTGTTTTACAGATTATGTTCCACCAAATTGTTTCATAAAAATCTTCAATCATCGCTAAACAACCATTTCAACTGGTGCCATCTACTCAAAATCAAAATGCATGGTATTAAAAAATCCCTCAAAAAAGACTCGGCGTTTAACATGGACTTCAAAAACTGGATTCACACTATTTTCTTGTACACAAATGCCTGCTGGCTGAACCATTCCCAGGCGCTCATCGACAAAATTCAAAAAGCTCAAAATAGAGCAGTTAGAATTTGCCTCCAAAAACCAAGATAGTATAGAACCCAAAAACTCCATGAAGAAGCGAATATACCGCCGGACTGAGAAATGCTGACATAATTAGTCAGAAGTTATATAATTGGGGCAATCAAACACGGGATGCTGTCTATAGTAGACTTAATAAACAAAAGACTCGAATATCCATTCCCTTGCAAAACTGGGATCAAAGACCATATAGAAACGGAAAAAGATGAAAATGCATCACAACTACTAAACAAATACAAGTAAAAATATATAACTGTTGAAATGAAAATGGAAAACACAGACAAAAGGACACATCGATTTATTGGCCTTCAATCTAAGCCTCCATAGAAACAGCACAACAGCGCAGTTGCGAAGCCGCCAAAACAAATCAACGAATTTAATGGGACTATGTTTTGTTTCCAAGTCGGACCAAAAGGAATTGTTTTTGTCTTTCTTTTTCTTCCAATGTGAATTATTCTTCCATCAACACGTAAATTTAACGGTACAAAGCGAAGCAAAACAGAGCAGTCGACTAACAGAATGCCTAAAAGTCGTGCAACCTAGTAGCATGAGGTTCAATCATCAGCTCTACGTCAGCAGTCTATATATTCATGTCATCTTATTGCTTCTAAAATTATATCTCATCTAGTTTCACTAATCAAACGAAAGTGTTTACGGCCAGTCGCTCGCATAGTCCATTCGGGGCTGGAAACAACACACTTCAGATTATCCTACTTCCCTTTAGACAATCTTTTTTCCCTCTCCTTTTTCTCTTTTCAAGTTCGACCAGCCACTCTCCTAGTTAGTATGGTGCCAAACCAATCACGGGAGCTCATTACATTGTTAGCATAATGAACAGCATTATATGCAATTTTCGATTGCCTTCCCATCTTTCCTTTTATCATTTCTTTTACTTCACCCGCTGATTAATCAAGAATATAAAAATTCTCCAATGGTTCACAAAAAAGTCTAATTATGTGCTACGCTTGGTTTGGTTCTGTGAGTGTTTTGTTCAAGACAGCGTAGCACACTTAATCAAAAACATTATTAGTTTGTCAATTTTCTATCAATATCAAAATAACGTTTCTTTTTTTTGTTTTCTCTTTTTTCTATCACTAATTTCAAGCGTTTTGTTCTTCTTAGACTAATGGTTAATTATAACACAAAACAGGGTTACTTTCTCATTTCAGTTGGAGAACTTAGTATCGGCTTTAAATTGGTCGGAAATTATTTGTTATGCAATCAGAAACAAAATAACGAAAGATATGCTGCATCCTGGTATTGATTATAGCGCGGTCATCTAACGCATCATGAAAAACTAGCGCGTCGGTTCGAAACTCATCAGGATCAAATTTTATTCTTCTGAATAATTCGACGATTCGAAACCCAAATAATTGTAACGATAAGACAAAACAACTTCAAAAAAGAAGACTAGTTGGTGCAGTGCGCTATTATTGATTAGTGTTCAGACAGCAACACGACGAGGTTCGAGCCCCACCAACGATGAGCAAACTTTTAAAGTTTGATGATGCTAAAATTTAATATTTTCTTTAATTGTTTAACAGTTATTTACCTTACGGAACTGAAACTTGCCATTAACACTATCTTTTTCAAGGCTAGCCAGGTAATCAGGCCAATATCTTTTTAATCTGTCAAGTCCAGTCAGAAGAAGCCCACCATGGTGCTTGGAAAGGCTGAGTGCGCATGAAGCAGAAAAAGTCCTTTGTTATAGTGAGAACAGAAACTCAGGTTTAACATGAAACAATTTCTCAACGTTACTTTTAAACAGGAACTTTTTTTAAATGTGAATAAGTCTTCTTTTTTTTTGGATCTCCTGGTTTTTAACCGGAAAACTTCCACTTCAAGCAGAGCAATTTTGGCAGATGAGAAATGGACATCCCAAAACACGATCTAGCCAGAAAGTATTTTTATACTCAAACGAATGTAATCGCCAGATATGCCGATGTAATTTTTTCTATCAAATTACATACTACAACAATTCGATGTCACTGGCGCGTGATTTTCCCATCTATATTCTATATTCAAGTTCTCCCAAAATCAAAAGAGAAGTCAAAGAATTTCTATTTGATTTAGCTAAGAAGAATTTTAATTACAAATCATACCCCAATGGATGGACAACGTTTGATGGAAATCAAATTCAAGCCCCGTTGGGGAATTACTAAGCTTGGTGAAACCAAGTTTGGTGAAATTTATTATTCCTATTTGTATTATTTTTATTATTATTATTATTATTATTATTTAATATTATTATTATTATTATTACTACTATTATTATTATTATTATTATTATTATTATTATTATTATTATTATTATTATTATTATTATTATTATTATTATTATTATTATTATTATTATTATTATTATTATTATTATTATTATTATGATTATTATTATTATTATTATTATTATTATTATTATTATTATTATTATTATTATTATTATTATTATTATTATTATTAATATAATGGTTGTACTTAAATTGTTTATATGTGCTCTTTTTGAAAATGTGTCCGGCAGTTGGTATCAGCTGGACCCCTGTTTTCGATCAACCTATCAGACTCTCGATGAATCTCTGAACAGAATGCTGCTGCACCGTTGACTCTTGACAGAGACAAGATCTGTCAGTAAAAAAACAAGGAATAACTAGGAAAAACAAGGAAAAAAGTAGTTTTGCTCAAAACTGCCTCTGGTCAGACCGCCCTAGTCCGAAGTGACCTCTGATCAAAAAAGTTCCAGACCTTTGTCCAGACATAAATGCGCTCCAAGACTTTTCCGGACCATGTAGTTCGAGCGCATTGAGAAGATGGTCTGATCAGAGGTTACTTAGGTCTGGCCACCTCGACCTGGGTATCCAAGAATACATTTGCATTAAAGTTGGCCGCAACAAAACGCATACTTTTCTGATAAAAACACACTACATCATTGCAGTCCAGTTTTGTGGTGTAATCATTTTCGCATTCCATCAATGTTTTGCAGTTTATGCGTTGTTTAATTGTTATGTATGAAGATAGCAAGTGCGCCTGGGAGGCATAAAAGGTATATGCCCACTAAGTTGTGGGTGGGCGGGTGGGGGGCAGAATGGATCTCGTAGTCATTATAAACTTGACTACTCATTTCAAAGACGGTAGTCAGACAGGTCAAGGTATCACCACTAAAAAAGGCTTAAAATGTAAAAAAAAGCTATGAAAGCGGTGACTTGTTGTCGGAAACGCCATGATACCACTGCACTAATGCATTGAATAAGCTGAAGAGAACTGGTGAATAAATTGAAAAGGAGAAATAATCAGCGCATTCGCAGTCAATGACCCCATTTCATACATTGATTTATACATAACTTAACGAGAATCAACATTTAGTTCCGATAATTTTTTCATTTCAATTTTTCACCATTTTATAAGGGTGCATTATAATTTCAATTTAATGTTTGATAAAAGTTAATTAATATTTTTATGAACCGTGTGGGAAAAATATATAAAATTAATTCAATGTTCACCATTACTTTCATCACACAAAAGCGCAAATTTACTTGCGAAAAACATTCAACGTAAAAATGAAAAACATTCAACGTTAAAAAGCGATTCCTACAAATTCATCGCATTTATTACCAAAAATGGAATATATGTACGGTTAAATAAGGTCGTGGTATCAAGCACGCGTCAAAAGAATTCAATAAAATGATTTTAAATTTAAATTGACCACTCGGGACGACGATAAAGGTGCCCAGACCACCGATTGACTGACAAAATATGGCACTGCAGAATAATGAATCTTGTACTGAGTTGATCACATTTTTTCTATCGAACTGTTGCGCAGAGAAGAAAGCGGACAAAACTAACACTGACGGTATCAACGGAGGAGATCTACGTCCAACTAACTTATCGACTGACCTAATGAGTTCTATGAAGCTATTACACACTTCGCATAAAGAAATCAAATTAGCAATTCAAAATTATCTCTCTACAAAGGAGAGGGTAGTAACAGCAGAAAGGTCTAAATTTTTGTTCCCGATGCAAGTTGTGTAGGAAACTCACAACAGTCACCAATCCGGACAAAATTTGGTGAAAATAAAATTCATCTCAGGATTGAGGGACCCTGACGCAAGACTTAGAATAACTGACGGGATTAAAAAATACCAGCAATTTCACTGAAATTACTATTAAATCTACAACTTAGCAGTCAAACATTGGCTTCTAGAGACTGTTCAGTAGGTAATAGGCCGTTAATTGTGAAGAAAAAAGATGGTTACAACTTCTAAAAGACGTTTCGAAAAGCAAACGAAAAACAAGTCGCATATCAAAGGCAAAACCATGGATGAGGACTGCCCAATACCAGAACTGAAGACGATCTTTCATAATAACCCGCTCGTTTTACTTCTCATGATAACCGCTTTGTCATAATTTACGTCTCAGTTGCCTATCATCAAATTGAAATAGACGAAGAGGCAAAAAACACATGCACAATCAACACATCTCAGCGACTATTCAAGTTGTGCTATTCAATACAAAGTGTTGGTCTATGGAACTAGCAAAAAACAAATTGACAAGGGCATGATTGCAGTCAATAGTTAACTACGCAAAAATTTTTTTTTACTACTGAATAGAGGAAAACCAACTTAAAACCATGCACACTTGTGAGTTTTTTTGGAAACAATGATTTTCTGAGGAATGATTAGCTTAAAATCCCCCGCACACAAAAAAAATTAGTCAAAATGGCAAATTTCTACGGACATTGATCTGAATAACATGCAAAATGGCAATTTATCATGGTTTGAAGCGCAAGAAACGTTTGAAGACATAAAAATGGAAGGATTTTGTAAACGTTTTTACGGCCTTCAGTTTTGCCAAAAATTAGAAACAGTAACTGCTGACCCCAATGGAGCGAGAAGCATCAGCAAATATTTTGTTTCATCATGACTAAAGTAAGTTTTTTCTTAGAAGACAATTTACCCTCCAGACAGAACTAACGGCACCCAAATAACTTCCTATAAAAGACGAGGAGAGCACAAAATCAGCATCAAATAGAACCAAAAGTTCAATTTCTCTGATGGGCTGCAATTTTGAAGTGAAGTACATATCAGGAGAGCAGATACCCCTTGCATATACTTAGAGCAAAAAAGATCTGAAGAGGGGGAATCTGACAAATAGAGAGTCTGCTTCGCAATAAATAATCTTTATTTTGCAGAGACTTGATTGGTAACCCAAGAAGAAATTACAGCAAAGTTTTGAACAAACAGCCTATTCCTGTAAATAATACAACGAACCAAATATGGAAACGAAACATTGTTGGGAAGATATAAACAGAAGCATAGTCGACAGAGGGATGGATAGAAAGCAGAAGGAAGCAAAAGGACGCATAAACCAAAGACAGTGAAATCGTCTTTACAGGTGTTGTTTTCTCCGTTCCAATCGCACACAGACATTTGGTTTCTATTGTGAAAGGCACAAGAGGCACCTCTTGGTGAAAATGCAACCAGAGAATCAGACAGAATGATGCTTGGCCACTTGGCATACCACAAAACGTCATTTTTTTGAATGAGTATAACAATTGTCAAATGAATAGGCCTTGTCTGTGAAAACTATCTCTACGTAGACAAAGGCCGACATTTTGTAACCGCTCTACGTGGACTGGGGTTATGCTAAGGACAAAGTCAATATCTTAGTAATGGGTGACGTGGAATCAGGCTGGATAGAAGTTTTCCCCGTTGGAAATAGAACATCAGAAACTGTCAAAACATATTATAGTCATATCTTTGCAATATTGGAGATACCTAAGACTTTACTGTCTGTAATGGTCACAAATTTGTCAGTGCTGACTTTACTCATTGTAATCAGTGGTGTGAATCACTCGAAATTAAAAAAGATGGAATCACCTCTCGAATCAACTAATCCAAGATCTAATGGACTAGCTGAACAACCAGTTCACACAGTGAAGCGATCCCTTAATGCATGGAGTTCCAATATCAACTTGTCACTTTGTGCGTTCCTGAAAAGAGTACTGATGACACTTCACAACACTTCAAAGGCAAGGCTCTAAACTCCAGTTGAAGAAGATTTTCGACGCACAGTCAGACTAGCAGCAATAGCACGTTTCAACTTGTGCGAACAAATTATATTCAAGGACAATGAAGAGACGAAGACAGTTCCTGCAAATTTTTCTCGTCAGAAAGGTCTTGAACAAATGCTGGTCGGGCCACAATTTTTTGGTCGAGTCAAAGAATTCAATAAGCTTCAAATTTCATTTGAATTCAACTTATTGAATATTCAACTTATTGAATTCAACTTATTGAATATTCTTGATCCGTGTTACCGACCACAAAAGTATATTCTTCTTGATCAAATTGCCGCATTGTTGTATTATTGTTCGGTAAGAGCACAATCCAGGGAACTTCGTGGGTAAATATTGCTTGCAACGCGAAATCACAAGAGCCATATATTTCATAAAAATCTTTAAGGTGGTTGGAAGTCCTCTGTAATGGGGGTGCATAACGAATTAGAATGGTATTTGGAAAAAATCGAAAAGAAAAAGTAGAAAAAACTAACCTTTCCAAAGACATCTTATGAATGTCAAGCTGAAGGTAGGCAACATTTGAGATAAGACATTGACGGTACTTGCAGCTTCCGAGGTTCCGTCTTCAAATCTCTGGTCAGCGTACTTTTGAAAAGTTTTTTCAACACTGCTCTCAATTCCTGCAACAGCAGCGCATATACACACACACACACACACACATATATATATATATATATATATATATATATTTATATATATATATATATATATATATATATATATATATATATATATGTACATTCGAAAAATGTGTATATTTTCGTGTTCAACTAATTTTTAGCGATGAAATATTTTCTTGCTGCTAGGCTCATTTGTCTCGTTAGAGAGATAGTTCCTTCAATGCAAGTACAACACAATTTACTGCTCTCAATGCGGTTGATGTAACCAGAGTGTGGCAATCTGATTGTTTACATTGCTAGCGCAAACAAAGCTGTTAATAGCACTGGAATGTAAATGCACCAGCACTTTTATGCAATACAATACCCGGGTTGATCCTTCGTTGAAACCATAAAAAAGACTATAAATGGTTCGTGGAAACCATACGTAAGACCACAAATGGTTCCATCCAAGAAGGGTCAAAATTTCTTGTATATTCTTGCTATGGTTTCTTAGATCCATAAATGGCTTTGTTTATCGTTTCAAAGATTCAATACACGAATGATAGGAAACGAGTGGCAAACATTAAATGACACCAAGACACCAGAGAAATTTTTTTTGCTGAAGGCCATTGGCAACTACGATAAATTCGTTGTACTACGTGATCCAAAAGACGTCATTTGAGATCAATTTAATTTTTAAGGTCTTATGTATGGTATCAAAGAAGCCATGCAACCACACATATCTGACATATGGTTTGCAAGAAACATTTATGGTCAACTCGGGCATCTATTTGAGTTTTAGCCAGCTGCATTATATATCTACCCGGGTTGAATGTCCTCCCTGAAGTCCTTCCATTTTGTAGTAAGAGTGGAGGGGGGGGGGGGGGTAAATTGAAGCAAGAGAGAGGGGTTAGTTTGGTCTGCGGGGAGGGGGTAAAATGATGTAATATTGGGTCTGCAATGGGAGGACTTTCGAAGAATTGCCCCCTGGCCCATGTTGAGATGTAAGAGTGGGCTGCAATGGGCTGCAATTGGGGGACTTCCGGAGAATCACCCCCTGGAAAAAATGGGTCAAGTGGCGTAAGAGTGATGGGGTAAAAATGTGTGAGAATTAGGCTGCCATTGGGGGTAAATTGATGTAATAGTGATGTGGTAATTTGATAAGAGGGGTTAAATTGATGTAAAAGTGATGTGGTAATTTGTTAAGAGGGGGTAAATTGATGTAAGAATTGGGCTGCCAAGGGGATAAAACGATGTACAAATGGCGCGGTAACTTGATGTAATAGTTTGGGGGTATCTTGTCAACTACACCACCCTCCAACTCTTACATCAATTGACGCCAATTTGCGGACCTAAAAGATGTAAGAGTGGGTGGGTAAAATTTTACTGAGGTATATATATATATATATATATATATATATATATATGTATATATTGTTCAAGGTCAAAAGAACTTTCAAGGTCTCAACAAAATTGTAACTAAGAATTACCTTGTGCCTTAACAAAGTCACAAGAATTGTAACTTTCACCTCGACAAGTTTGTTTCCGTTTGGATTCAAAAAGCTATACATAAGCAAAAAAGCGTTGAAGCAGAGCTTCATTAGTAATCAAAAATATTGAAATGAACTTGTATTCATTTCTGGTCCGCCGAATAAAATCATAGGATATACCTTATAATTAGAGTGAGCAAACGCACGCGGGTTAGGAACAGCTCACATTAGACATTAAATTCTCTAAGGGAGGTACATAAGACTAAGATAGGCTAAATTGGGGTATCAAAAATAAGCTAATCGTCAAAAAAGCGGACAACCACTAGATAACCATCCCCATCAGTTCATTTAAGTTGATTAACTTAAACTTACTGACAGGTTGATTAACCTGGGTCCCGGAACAAGAGTTATCTAGTGGGGGAACAAATATATGCCAATCGTTTTTTGAGTCTTTTTTTTGAAAACCCAGGAGGGTGAAACCGTCAAACTAGGTAGTATTAATCGTCCCCTCTGCGGTTCTAAGACTAAGTGTAACGTTTTTTGTGTGTTTTTGGGTTGTCTTATTGGTCGGGGGGACAGATAGTGGGGATTTTTTGGGTTTTTTCTTGCTTACATCTAGCAACGATCATCCGAGTCAAAGACACCCAAACCAAAGGCCGACACAGCAAACACAAAGACACAGCAAAAACCAACACAGCAAAGACAAAGACACAGCAAAGACAAACACCTCAATAGCAACGAGACGGCAAAGAAAAAGCAACTAATTAGTTAACAAATCCACAGACAAACAACAAAGCACCAAACAAAAGTCTTCAACAATGACAGAAAACCTCGAGAGATTGAAAAACTCAAGAACAGACCACCGCACCGTTGCAACCAAATTAAACAACGAAGCCAAAACAATTACAGAGAGACCTGGACAAAATGTCAGTGAAGAGAAGCTCATACGGCTGGAACAAATCTCGACATTGTTGACAAAATAACAGTTGTACTTGTCAGACATGAATCAGAAAGTTCAAAACCTTATCGATGACACCGACAGATTTGACGAAGAAATCGAAGAATCAGAAGATTACGACGACAAGATAAGACAACATGTTGACCTAATCAACCGCTTTGTCATTTACAAATGAACCCCACCTAGAAGTTCAACACCACGATTAGCAACTGGACCGGTCATCACCAATGTAAAACTGCCCAAGCTGGAATTGCCAACTCTTTGTGGAGACTACAAGGATTGGACATCCTTCTTCGACCACTTCAATGGAGCAGTGACAAGCAACAGCCGTATAACAGACAGTCAAAAGTCGCAGTATCTAAAAACATCAGTGAAAGGAGAAGCTTTTGACCGCTCTCCAAATCACAGACGCAACCTTCAGTACAGCATGCGACATTCTGCGGAACAGATACGACAACAAACGTCTGATTTTCCGAGCCCATGTTCACGCAATAGTTTCACAGAAATCGGTAACAAATGAAAACCCAAAGTCACTTCGAGAACTCATGAAGACAGACGAAGAAAACAAATTAGCACTCAGCAACCTTGGAAAGCCCGAAGTCACTTCGAGAACTCATGAAGACAGACGAAGAAAACAAATTAGCACTCAGCAACCTTGGAAAGCCCGTGGACGATCAGGACATCTTTTTCGTGTACCTCATTGTAGAGAAATTGCCCACCGAAACGAGAAAATGTTGGGAACTTTTATCACCAGGAAGAAATCCCCAACGCTATCATGATATGAAAAACTTCATGGAAGAAAGAACACGCAGCCTTGGAGCAGCTACACAGCAGTCAGCATCAGCCATCAACAAGAAACCCAAAAGCAGCCCATAACTTCGAAAGTTTCATTCACATATAGCCACATCAGCTACTACGACGTGTGAATGTTGCGACGAAAACCACAAAAATTATCAGCGCGAAAGCTTCAAAGACCTTTCAGTACAAGACTGAGCTCAGTTGATCAAGACAAAAGGACTTTGCTTCAATTGCCTACGCCCTGGACATCGAAGTGAACAATGCAACGGTTCAACTTGTAAGAAGTGCAAACGAAAGCAGAACAGTCTTTTGCATTTGGAAGCCAATAACAACTCGAGGACAACTTCAACAGCGCCAACAGTGACAACTAGCAGCACGTCACCACAAGAAGCAAGCAATCAAGCAGCAAAAACAGTCAGCAAAAGCAAAGAAAAATATACAGTTGCAGCACAGTCGCAGAACGAAGAAGAAGAAGAAGAAGTATTTCTTCCCACCGCAATCGTTTCAGTTGACAACAACGGAAAAACAACTGATATCAGAGCCATTCTAGACTTAGGATCCCAAAGCAACCTAAATCACGGAAGATGCAGTACAACGCTCTGGATTGAGAAAAGAGAAAGCCGACGGACGAGTTTTTGGACTCGGAGTTCAAGAAGTCGACAACAGCAAAGGATCAGTAAACTTGATTCTGAAAACGAAAAATGAAGACTTCATCAGCATCAGAGCAACTGTTCTAGCAAAATTGACCAGCAATCCGCCTTCGCGTCATGTGATTGTCAGCAGTTGGACAAAAACTTCAGAACCTCAATCTTGCGGACCCAAACTTCAATCAGCCATCCACCGCAGACTTGATAATTGGAGCAGGACACTATGAAGAGTTGATGATTGGAGACAACAGAATCAAGGAGCCTCAAAAACCAATTACGTACCGCCTATCTTGTTTTGATTGGCTCGTGATTGGACGCGAGAGCCAACTTGAGTATTCAACTTCAGTCATTTTTCATTTGTTCTGAACCAGACAGCAATTCTGGGACATTGAAGAAATTCCGACAGCAATACAGAGGACATCAGAAGAACAGAAATGCGAAAATCACTTCAAAAACACCACCCGACGCAACTCAGAGGGAAGATTTGTTGTGAAACTCCCTTTCAAAGAATACGCCAAACCCCTGGTTGACTCGTATCATCAAGCGAAAAGAAGACTAAGGAGCCTCATCTTCCGACTGGAGAAACAACCAGACATATACAACAGATACAGTCAATTCAATCAAGAACTCATTCAACTTGGACACATGGAAGAAGTTCCCAGGAACAAAATTCATATGCCCACATCAAACTGTTTCTACTTGCCCCATCATTGTGTCATCAAAGACGCCAGCAGCACATCTAAACTCAGAGTCGTATTCAATGCCTCAGCAAAGTCAGCCAGCGGAGTATCTTTAAATGACCGTCTGTTGGTTGGACCTCAACTTCAAAAGGAATTTGTTTGGAATTCTGATTCGTTTTCGATTCCATCAGGTAGCACTATCTGCCGACATTGCCAATATGTACCGACAAGTTCAACTTGACGATGAAGACAAGGTTTTTCACCGGGTTTTGTGGAAAAATCCTAATGAAACAGAATTGAAAACATACAGAATGACAAGAGTGTCCTATGGAATAGCATCATCTTGGTACCACTCAATTAGACCCCTCAAAGCCTTAGCAGACAGTTGCACCAAAATCAACCTTCGCCTTGCAATCAATAACGACATGTATGTGGATGATTTGCTAACAAGAGCTTCAGATGTTGAGCAAGCCACTCAATTGCAGGACGCAATCATCGCAACACTGAAAACAGCTTGTTTTGATATACGAAAATGGACATCAAGTGTTTCGTCACTTGTTGAGCGATTGCCTTCCAGTTTTCCCGAAACTTCAGACGAAATGATAATCAACAGCGACGACTACACTGTCAAAACCCTTGGCATAAAGTGGAGCCCTGTTCCAGATCATTTCAACTTCACAGTTTGCCTAGACAAAGATTTTCCCAACACAAAGAGGAAAATGTTATCGGAAGTCACAAAGTTGTTTGATCCACTCGGATGGTTGTCACCAACAACAATTCAGTTGAAATCCTTCTTGCAAATTCTTTGGTTGGACAAGTTGACCTGGGACGAAACCCTATAGTTAAATATCCTAGAACAATACGGAAAATTTTGACATCAACTCAAAGAACTGGAGAAGATCAAACTTGAACGACGAGTTTTTGCAGCACCTTTTTCTTCATTTTTGGAGCTTCATGTGTTTTGTGACGCATCAACCACAGCCTATGCCGCAGTTGTTTACGTGCCAGAGCAATTAGACGACCGAGTGCACACACAAATGCTAAGAGCCAAAACACGCGTTGCCCCAATCAAAACTTTATGCGTTCCTCGTTTAGAACTCTGTGCAGGACTTCTTGGAGCACAATTGTCTCAAGCAGTGAAAGAAGCCATCAATGACAGCCGTTTTCCCAACCCCAAGTCTTTGCTTGGACCGATTCACAAGTGACCCTCGCCTGGATTAAGGATATCCCTAGGAAGTGGAAGATTTTCGTTGCTAACCGAGTTGCCAAGATTCAGAGTGTCATTCCTTCAGAAAATTGGAAGTTTGTACCAACAGAAGACAACCCAGCTGATTGCGCATCACGAGGAATTTCAGTCGAAAAACTTCTTAATCACCAATTTTGGTTGAAAAGACCCATTTGGTTGCGTCAAGACGAGCAGTTTTGGCTTTCATTGGATGCTACACCTCTTTATAACGCCTCAACTGACGCTTTAGCCGAAGTAAAATCATCAGCACAACTATCTCTAGTAATGCAGCATCAGCAGCAAGACAACACGATATTAGATCTTATCAGCAGACAGCCATCAGTGTATCGACTTGTAAGAGTCTTCGCTTACGTCAAACTATTCACTCAACGACTACAAGCAAGAATAAGGAGAAGGTCAAGCAACAATTACAGTCAGTCGCAACCTGCAATTGATCATTCGAATACGTATCAAAAACCAAACCCAAGAGCAGTTTCCGACGAGCAGCACAAGAATACTCAACTAATGTCTTCTGACGACGACAAAGATCATCAGCATCTTTAAACAATTTCACAGAAAAATTGTTCGTAAACAGCCAGCAGGAAAACACGTGCGAAGATTCGGTTTTATCCAGCAACAATCCGGACACACCTCATCTGCAGAATATCTGCTATCGAAACTCATCTAATCTTTTTGATGCGGACGATTCCCAACAACCACAGCCCCTTCTTCAGAGCAGCTATAAAGACCAATCTCTACAGCCAATCTTTCATCACCGCAGTCAAGAAGCGGAAGATTTGTGCCCACAGCCCCCTCTCGCTGTTGAGCACGCAGAGCCAAAGGAAGAGAAAACTACGCAACATTTGAGTGGACTTCAGCAAACAACCACTGAAATCCAGTCAACACCGACAAACATGGCTCCACCAACGATCATCATGAATTGTACTTTCCTAACCCCCATAAACAGCATCCGCTCCTCAATGAACAACCTCTAAATTAAAGGCAACAAAAACAATACGAATCAATGGAACACAAATCACTGAACGAATCTGTTATTCAGCTACAGACGGATTCATCAGCAAGTTTTTCATAGCCGCCAAGAAGCCTTCTATCAACAGTTAGGAAGAAGAAGCAAAACATCACAAAAAGAGACAAATTGGTGTTTGTCATCAACTTTCCCCATCGAATCTCCGCTCAATGAGAACAGCCCTTTACAGCATCATGCAACAACTCTTTCTGCCGGAATTCAGGTATATAAAAGGATCAACAACACCAGAAGACTCAACTTCAAACCTACCAGTTGAATCATCCTGCAAGCGTATCAAGAAAAACAGTCATCTACTCAGCCTCTCCCCATTCTTCGACGAAGACAACAACGTCATCCGAGTTGGTGGTCGTCTTGCAAATTCTCCGCATAGCATGGACAAAAAGTTCCCCATTGTAATTCCAAAAACATCTCCACTAGCCGAGTTACTCATCCGAGAAAGCCATTTGAGAAACTTTCACAGTGGAACCCAGATGACCCTTTTTGCCCTCCGACAAACAGTTTGGATTCCTGGAGGAATCGCCAGTGTTAAGAAAGTAAATCACGACTGCAAACCCTGCATACGATTTGACGCCCGCACACGCCAGCCATTAATGAGAGATCTGCCAGCAGAATGGATAATTGAATCCTTTGCTTTCCAATTCACTGGGATGGACTATTGTGGACCGTTTTATACCAAAGATTCTTCACAGAAATTGAAAAAATCATACGCAGCCATATTCATTTATTTCAGCACAAAGGCGATACACTTAGAGCCAGTGGAAAATTTAACCAAAGAAGATTGCCTGGATACCCTCAAGAGATTCACCGGAAGACGTGGTACTCCCCAAGCAATCTACAGTGACAATTCGACAACATTCATTGGAGCCCGAGGAGAACTCGAATTCAGGCGACTTCTTCGAGATGAAGAGTTCAAGGCTCTCATTAACAATGTTGCGAGCCAAAATCACATTGATTGGTTTACAATACCACCTAGAACGCCACATTTTGGAGGACTGTGGGGAGCGGCTGTTAAATCTATGAAGCGCAATTTTTAAGAACAGTTGGATCGACCAAGTTATCAACCAGCGCTTTCACAACTCTCCTGACCCAATTTGAGGCCATCCTCAATTCTCGCCCTTTAAACAGCGCCATCAACTGACATCAATGAACCCCTAGCTTTAACTCCTGGACATTTCATCATTGGAAGATCCATCACAGCTATACCCGACCTATCTTCACCAAAGAACAACACCTTGTCACGACATTGGAGAAACATAGATAAAATGATTCGTCAGTTCTGGAAGAAATGGAGTGTCAAATATTTATCTTCATTTCAGCAGCGGAACAAATGGAGGACAGAAAACGTACAACCAGCAGTGGGCGATATTTTGATCATTAACGAAGACAATACTCCCCCAATGTGTTGGCCGCTTGCTCAAATAAAACAGACATTCGACGGTAATGACAACATTGTTCGTGTTGTTCAAGTAAAAACACAAACTGGAGTTTACATCAGACCAGTCAGTCGCCTCATATCCCTTCATCGAGAAGAACCAGAAGATCGTGGAGCATATTAAATGATTAAACTTTGAGAAAAACCCGAAGACACTCAATTGGTTTGATCACACCTTCGACAATATGTACCAAATCAGTTTTATATGAAATTGATAACATTTCTGACGATATTCACAAAAATCAAGTTGCAATTTCAACAAAATCGTCCTCTTTATAACCTCAACTGTACTCGCAAGATAATAACAAAGGAAACCACAGATGTCGCAATTGAACGAGTTCAAGGAGGCCGGGAAATGTTCAAGGTCAAAAAAAAAATTCAATGTCTTAATAAAAATGTAACTAAGAACTACCACGTGCCTTAACAAAGTCAAAAGAATTGTATTTTTTACATCAACAAGTTTGTTTCCGATTGAATTCAAAAAGCTACACATAAGCAAGAAAAGCGTTGAAGCAGAGCTT